>NC_056741.1:1028857979-1028975479 GCF_019279795.1 Protopterus annectens
TTTTATGTGATTTTCTTTTAATTTTCTTTTTTTTAATTTCTCCTAGTCTTTTGGGTTTCTAATACCATGACGGGTATGCACCCCATTCCTAAGTTAAAGCACGATTAAAGTTCATGAAATTAGCATTGTTTCAATCTTTGATGTCAGCCAAAGTGCTCTTCCCAGCACCCGCAGTGTGCCTAGTAATGAGCCCTTCTGTAATTCGTATGGGGTTGCATGTATTGGTAACATATCTAAATACGATTGTAGATTCTTTTTTATAATACCCATTGCTCCTACTACTATTGGCCCTGTCTGGGTATCTTTCTACATTGCTTTCATTTCTGCCTGCAGACCCTGACATTTTATGACTTTGTGTCTCTCAGTATGCAAGACACTCTAGTCACCGGGTGTGGCTATTTCATTGATCAGTGCTTTTTGTCTTATTTTCGTAGACCACTATATCTGGTTTTCTAAAATCTATCTTTTGAACTGTTGGTAATGGATGATCCTTGTGATGTAAACTTCATTATTTTCTGTAATGTTTTGTAGATCATGTTTCCAGTATTTTAGAGCCACTTAAATACCATAATGTTTGCACAATCCCCAGTGTAACAATCTTGCCACATTATTATGCCTTCCGGTAAACAGTCCTTCAGCCATTACTATGCCACAACTAGCAACGAGGTGTGCGACTGTTTCCAATTCAGTTTTACAAAACCTACATTTGTCTGTTTCTCCCACATGTTCAATGGACTTTGTAAACCAACGTGTATGCAGCCCACTATCTTGAGCCACCAATATTAACCTTTCATCTCTTGGTTTAAATTCAACTCTACTTAACCATTCCTGCATTCGTTCCTGATCAACATGAGGTTCTTCCAAAAGATTTCTATACTTGCAACTATATTTATGCATTTTTCACATCTCTTGCCTTCTCATCTGGTCCCTCATCTTATATTCTTTCTGTTATTTTTTGGCACATTCAGTTGCTGCCTGATTTTTATCTACTTCTGGTTTGATTTCCATTCCTGCTTGATGCTGATATGCTTCTGCTAGATTAAGCAGAGAAGTCATTTTAGATTTATTCTCCCCATGTTTCAAAACTTTCACTATGTTTGGGTCTTGTGAGGTCAGCAGATGTCTGTGGTGTATCATGATTACAGATCTATACATGTAATCAATTTCAAGGAGGCCCATCCCTCCTTCAGAACGGGGAATATATAATCTTAGTATGCACTCATTTTTATAAATAATTTGGTGAGCATGAAGCATCCTTCTTGTTTTCCTATCTAATCTACCCAGCACATTTTGGGGCCAGTTAATCACTCCAAAACTGTAAGTTAGGGCAGGAAGAGCAAATTGGTTTATAGCTTGGATTTTGTTCCTAGATGTGGATTTTGTTCTTAGATGTCATCGCTGTTATCAGGATTAATTTAAGTCTTCTAAAGTATTCCTTACTAAGTTTTATTCACATTTGTTCATGTTTTATTGTTGATCCTTCAACAATTCTGAAATATTTATACACTCCCTCTTGCTCCAGTTCTTTTATATCTCATTCTTGTCCCAAACTGATGTCTTGCTGGTGCTGCTGTTTTCCTGCTTCAAAGGCTGCTTTTGCACATTTATCAAGACCAAATGACATTCTTATATCATCTGAAAAAGTTTTGACAGCTTGCAGTTGTGCTTTCAGTTCCTCATCTGATGAACTATATAGTTTTAAATCATTGACAGAGAAGATGAGAAGTCTTTACACGTTGTTGTTTTCTGGGAGCCAAATGGCTTAAGCTGTTAGGTAAGCAGCTTAATGGGTTAAGGGCAAGGCAGAACTGCAGTGGTGACAGAGAGTCACCCTGGAATATCCCCCTTTGAATTTGTATCCCTGGGATAATAATTTGTCCTTTATCATGGCTTAATTGCAAAGTGGTCTGCCACTGTTTCATGGTCACTGTAATGTAGTCGATCAGTGTAGGGTGTGTATCTTATAAATTTTATGCATGGAATACTATCAAATGACGTTTTATAGTCAATCCATGCCATACTTAGAGTCTTCCTCTTTTTACAGTTCTCCACTATGACTTTATTTAAGAACAAATGATCCTTTGTTCCATATGACTTTCTTTTATTGCCCTTTTGTTCTACTGCCATAATTGAGTTTTCTTCTAAATGACTATAAACTCTGGTGGCATGAATTCCTGTTTATATAGAGAATAAAACTCACCACCCTACAAACTAATCCAAGAAATAACAAGTGTAATAAAAATAAAATAAAAACTGGATTTGACACAGCAAAAGACAATAAATATTTATTTTGCCATATCTAATCCAGTTTTTATTTTTGTTTAATGCCCGTGTATAGTTTATATGTTGTCGGAAGGCAAGTTATTGGTCTATAATTTTCAGGGTAGCTTGCAGGTTCACTCTTAAGTAGAAGCATTGTTTTTCCTGTTGTTAGCCAGGTTGGTGTCTGCTTGTGGTCCACATATAAAGAGTTCTTACTCATGGCTAAATCTTTATGCAAAGATGTTAAAACTTTAGCCAAAAGTTAGGCACTGCAGCTGGGCCTGGGGTTTTCCAATTAGAGGCTTTTCTTAACTTTGTTTCAATGTCTCTGGCTGTTACTTCATCCTGTGTCATATCCTGTACCTTTAAACTTCTTATTCTTTCTTTTACTTCTTCTATCCATTTAGCATCATTGTGATGTTTCACAGGATCTTCATAGATAATTATCCAAAATGTATGTATTTCCTCTTTTTTTTTGCAGTCTTTCAATTTTTTTTTACCTTGTTTCTGAATTCCCTATAAAACATTTTCGGGTCATCAATAAATTGCTTATTTTGTACTTTTCCTTTATTTTTTAACATTAATTTTCCTGTGAGATATGAATGATGAGGAAGGAGAGCAGTAGAAGATCATGAAGGAAAGACTAGTGTGAGAAAGGGGTGAGGTATGCACTCTGGAGGTAGAGGTGTGGCTTATGAATCTATCATGCATTAAAGGGGATGTACAAGATATGACAGAAATTCAAGTGTCTGGAAAGAAGAAATGTATATATATATATATATATATATATATATATATATATATAATTTGTGACAATTGCATTGTAACTGTAAGAAGACACGCCCTGTGGATGGATTCTGGTGCCATGGGTAAAGTAGGTAGGTGATGGGATATAAGTGAATATGGGGCTGCAACACAATATGGTAAAAGAGATGGAGAATATAAGGACCAGGCTGATCACAGACAAATGTAGTGGGAGGAAGCTAGGATGAAGACTCAGACTGTAACATACTGTAGATAGTGATTATGCTTTATGAGTGACTATGAGTAGAGATTATTAAGTGGGTGGTGGGGCAGCTACAATAAAATAGTTTCAGAGACTGAGGCAGTACAAAACAGAAAGATATCAGACAAGGATACTTTTGCTGTGGATTGGTTATAGGAAAGGAGTGTGGAATGGTATCTGGGAATGACTCACTTTTTTTAGATGAATGCGGTGAGCATTTAGAAAAAGGAGGAAAACATATTGGGAAATAATAATGCGAGGTGATACTTCCAGAATGGGGACTTTTAAAGATTTGTTTGAATGGGAATATTTAAGTTGCTGGATTTCTGAGTAATATGGTAGCTAGGGCAGAGCAAGCAAAACATTAAGAAAGCATTTAAACTTGCATTTCTAGCTAAATGTCTCATGCAGTTTATGTGTGAGGGCCTTGGTTCCTTATTTTTGCTCAAGAATACACTAGAAAAAGACTTACACAATAGCTGCACATTGATCAGCAGCCTAACCTTAGCTGTCCCAATGTAAAGAAGAAACTGCGAGATAAGGGCATGTAATTCTGCCAGTTTTACTAAAGTTCATTTACTGGCTAGTAAGTACATTGTCTGATGCCAGCAAGGAAGAAACGTAGAGACCCTGAAAGAAAATCAGCCTGAAAAGGTGAAGAGGAAACAATGACTGGGAGCAATCCTGCAGCTGTTTAGTAAAAAGCA
Source organism: Protopterus annectens (assembly GCF_019279795.1). Lineage (NCBI taxonomy): Eukaryota > Metazoa > Chordata > Ceratodontiformes > Protopteridae > Protopterus > Protopterus annectens. The sequence continues at coordinate 1,028,861,955 of NC_056741.1, forward strand.
GTTCAAGCTCCAGCTTTGGTACAAGAGATGGCTCCCAGAAATTTAGAAGAAAAAAATAAATGTGCTTAGAGCTGATTAAAATAAATAAAACACTGAAGGAGTATATCAATTCAAATAAAAGGCTTTTTAAAAACTTGAAGAAGCTTTAAACAGCCATTCAGATGAACAGAAAAAAACTGCAAAAATTTGAGGCTGAAATGAAGAAATGGCATGAGACAGCTCAAGAAGAATTGTTTCAAAAAAAGGTACAGTTAGAGGACAGAGCATGCAGAAAAAAATGAGGTTTTCTGCTGTGCATGGGAAACTGGAAGAAACAGACTATTACTTTTATGAAAACACAAATTAGTAACTGGTTTGGTATTCCACAACAGGATTTGTTAACTGTAAAGTCACATTGTGTGTATGCTCCAAACCTGGGCTTGCGAAAGCAGCAAATACCTCTTTTAGTAAATATACAATCATATCAACAAAAGGAGTTGATCTTGGCAAAACTGTGCCAGAAGTCAAAGTATTAACTCATTACAGATGGGTGATACCTCCAGGTGCCTCTGCAGTTACATCCTAATGATGTCTCTAGGCATCAAATATTGCTTGTTTATATTTGTAGCAATAATTCCAAATCCATGCTAGATACAGAGCATTAAAATATTACATCTTAAAGCTTACATAATGGTAAATGCAAGTGTATTAATATTTTACCTTTGTCTGGTGCAGGCAAAGAGAAATTAATAGTTGTTTATATAATATTCATTCATATTGTCATACACATCATGTTTTTCTAAATATCTTGACTGCCAAGTAACACAGTCATAACTGCCTGACCTCATATGAAGGCTCTCATCTGGATGAAGAAAATGCTGCCCATAGTGTGTGTGTAACTTGAGTGGTTGCTGCAATATTGTAAGTTGTTTATAAATAATTACAAACTTATTAGTTGCTGTGTTTACCATGATTTATAAACTCAATTTTAAGACATAGAACCTAAAGGATACTACCACTATAACAATAGTTTGTGCTGAAGAGTTTGCATTTACACTTTTCTAGTAACCCCTATGGTTCCAGAGATATGAACAGTTGTTTGAAATGTGAAGACATAATTTGATTCTATCAAAAAGTTTAAGCTCTACCCATTTGAGGTTCCAGTGCAAACTTCCAGAGCTGTATTGGAGGTAATGAGTTAAAAACTGTATACAGTAGAGTGCTTGTAAAAATCATAATTCACTGTACACCAGACAGAAGAGAAGCTCATTTATATCATCAAAAAGGGAATGTTAAGAAGCAGGTATAAGATTCATGCAGCTGTGTCCAAATGTCTCCAGAATAATATTTCCTGGATGATCAAAAAAATGATGCAGAACAGACTAAGGATGAAATAGAAAAGTTTGTCCAACAAAAAAGTGAGCTTTCAAACAGAAAGGGTTGCTGCTGCTCATTCTTCTGAAAATAACGTGCATAGAGAGACTTTTCCAGTGAAACCTTTTCCAATGTTTCAAAGGAAAATGCTTGAGAGATGGAAAAGAAGTACTGGTGTTAACTAGAAGAATTGGGAGTACCTTGGACTTGAACCAGTGTCTGGGATTGAGAGATGGAGATGAATAGGAAGAAGACCAGCAATACTGAAATTAGTGATTATATGTGAGACTATAAAGCATCAGTCACATTTGAGAATATTTACTTTTGTTGATTTTGTTAAACTTGTGGGGAGAACTCAAAGCATCTACCCTATTTCAGGTCATTAGTGTTTGGAAAGACACTAAAAGTAAAGGGAGGAAAAAAAGAGTAGCTGTGAATAAAACAATGTTTGTTCTTAACAATATTTATATAAAATACTTCACAATACAAATTGCATGCTATATAGTAGAGCTTTTTCATTGATTGTTGTAAGTTACATAGATACTAAAGTTAACAAGTGCTTTTTTCTTTTTAGTTCTAGGAAATGTAGGTATTACATTGTAAAATAAGAAGAAAGGCTGGAAAAAAAACATGTTTAAGTTAATATACTGCACTCTTGGGCTGTTGAGATGGGATGTGGGATGCAAAAGCACAATAAATATAATACATAGAGAGTTATAATGTTTCTTCTTACTTTTGCATAGGCAAATGTCTGATTAATGCCCTTCTCTTAATCTAGTAAGTTCTTGTGTAAGCATGTTGGCGTTTTATAAATAAAAGAGCACTGTTAATGTAATGAAAAGTTTTTCTTTAGCAAAAAAATGTTCAGTGTGAGTTGAGAAGTCTGCAGCTGAGAGTAGCTGTATAGTCTGTTCTTATGTTTCTGAAGAGATAAGCTGACTACAGGTGCAGACAGTAAATCTTGAGAGTTCTGGGCATTGTTTGCTGATGGACTCATGCAATTAAAAGGTACAATGGCAAGCAGCTTAGTTAAAAAATAAAATTAGAAATGATTGAAGTGAATAAGATATAGTAGCTTTCCTGGTATCTAAATGCTTTAATACATTTACTACAACAGTGTGTAATTTAGTTTTATTTAAAGATAGCCAGTGCATTTTGTCTTAAGGCTGAAATGTAATGATTTCTGAAAGCATGCAAGCTGTTTTCTACATCTGGGAGGGGAATAAAGATAAGATAAGAACAACAGACATTAGTGTAGGTAGGAGCACAGGCTGTAGCATGTGCCATAGTATGGACAACCTTATTTTTAGGTTACGTTATGCATGTGGGTGCAGATGTTGATTTGGGACAATCTGAAGAAATTTATGAAAATATTTTGTATAGAAGATGTAAATTCAGTAGTAGGGGCACAGAGAGAATTTACATAGTAATTGGGCTAGTGTAGATAGAAATTATATTTCACAGGAACGTGCATTTAATTGAAAGCTTCAACACAAATCCAAAATCAATTTCAGATCATGTGCCAATAACAACTTAGATAAAATTTTAGAGAAAGTAGTAAAACATAAAACACTTGTGCTTCCCCACCTACCCATTAAAAAAGAGGAATTTAAGGTGTGGGTAGTGAAAATTATTCCAGAGTTACTAGGAAAGAAGAAATTTCTTCAGAAGTCATAAGCTAGTGAAGGAGATAAAATGAAAGTGGAGTTTTAAAATAGTGTAGAAATAAAAGAAAAATAGATATGGTTAGTAAGTAACAGGAATTATTTAGAGGGGCTGATAAAGGTTAAAGTATTGCAGAACAAGGAGAGCTGCAACTACAGAGTACTAAAGAGAAATTAAGGAAAATATATTGATAATATGCATGAGTTTATAAAAGAAAAAGAGATATGGTTAATAAGTAACAAAAATTAATTAGAGGTGCTGATAAAGGTTAAAGTATTGTTGCAAAAGACGACTTGTAATTAAGGAGAAAATAAGAGAATATCTGGATAGTATGCATGAGGTTAGAAAAATTGCTGTTAAGCAACTATTTTTTGATAATAACTCCACAGCAATAAAAATTAGCTCAATGACTTATGTAACAGAAAATAGAAAAAGGTTGTTGCCAAATTTAGGGAGCCTATAACAAGAAAGTTAACCAATGATCCTGTAGAGGTATTAGAGATATTTCATAAATTTTAAGAAAATTTGTATAAAGTGGAGTAATGTGGAATGTGGAAATCAAGAAAGAGCAGTCATGGAAATATTTATAGAAGACTTAGGTATGCCAAGGTTAGAGGTAGACAAGGCTTAATAATTTATAGTTAAGATAGTAATGTGTATAGCATGTCGTGTAAATGTGTACTGCTGTAGTATCATAATGTAGTTAAGTAGGGGTTTGAATCCTGCACTTGACCCCACCCAGTTTGGGTTCGTGAAGGGCCGATCTTGTCTCCTGAACCTAATTGACTTCTTCGAATCAGTCTCCAGAGCCATGGACAAGGGTAAGGTGGTTCACACAGCTATCTAGACCTTGCCTAGGCCTTTGACACTATCCCCCACTCTGGAATCATAGATAAACTTACTAAACTGGGCATTAATCCTTACGTCACCCAATGGGTTGCTAACTGGCTTACTGATAGAACCCACACTGTAAAAGTAGCCGACTCCAAATCCAGCTCCAGACAAGTGACAAGTGGAGTACCTCAGGGTTCAGTCCTGGGACCGCTCTTGTTTGGCATCTACTTCTCTGAAGTACAGACCAACACTAAGGGACTCTGGCTAACAAAGTTTGCAGATCACTGAAAACTGGTAGCCATTATTGAATCCCCAAATGATGTGGATAGTCTACAAAAGGGCCTTACAGAAACAGATGCAAGGTGCCAGAGCCATGGGCTCAAGCTCAATGCCAAGAAATGTATAGTTATCCCCTTTGGGAAAAACATGTACCCGTGAATTACCATATAGGTGGCAGTACATTAAAAACCGAAAGTGTGATAAGAGACTTAGGGACAGAGGTGGACACTGGTCTCACCTTCGATAACCACATCGCCACAACAGTCAGGAAATCCTTCTATATGGCACACCTCATCACTATGGGCTTTTCATCCAGAAAAAATGAGGTCATTGTCCCACTGTACTCATCCCTCATTAGACCCATTATAGAATACAATGCCCCGTTTGGTATGTACCTCTCAAGACATCTGCAACAACTGGAAAGGCCGCAGAAATACCTCACTAAAAGAATCACAGGCCTAAAGCAGATGCCCTATGCTGACCGCCTTAAAAAAACTCCAGCTATACTCTGTCACATATCGTCTACTCAGAGGCGATCTCTGATTAATATACAAGGCCATGTCAAACCCAGAGCTGTTGGACATGCTACACTTAAAGAAATCCCAATCCCTCAGAGCCACACGCTCCAGGGATCTAAACCTTGTCATCACAATAAACAAAACATGTGGAGGGATAGGTTCCTGACCTAGAGACTACCCAGAATCTGGAATAGATTGCCCATACATGTCAAGCAGAGTGCCTCTTTAGCCCTCTTCAAATGGAGCCTTGATGATTGGATGGGAGAAAGAAAATTCACCCCGGGGATCACGTCAGTCACCCTGCTAGACAGGGGTCCAGGGAAGTAAATAGTGTGGGAAGAAATAGCCAGGGAATTGTTATGGCTAGGCTTGTATAGGCCCTAGGGCTGATAGCCTAGTACCAACCTATGAACCTATAAGAGGAGATGAGATAAAAATGTTGACGTATAATCAATCTGCAGAAAAGTCTCCAGGAACAGATGATATTCCTATAGAAGTTTAGAAGTTATAAGGGAAGAAAGTAATAACACTCTGGAAGGTTTTGTTTAATAGTATTTAAAAGGAGAAGAAACATCAAATCAACATCCTGGAAGCAATCTCTGGTGGCTACAATACCTAAAAATGGCCAAAGACTCATCAGAACCTGTTTCATATAGACCCATTTCAATTTTAAACCATGATTATAAAATGTTTATGTCTATAATAGCCAAAAGAATGGGAAATGTGTTGCCAAAATTGATAGATATGGATCAATGTGGTTTTGTGGAGGGAAAGCAAATATTTGAAAACATTAATAGAACAATAGTGATTCAGAAGAAAGCAGGATATAAGAAAATATTACTGTTGTTGGTAAGTCTTGATGTTGAGGAGGAATTAAAAAGAGTAAGCTGGGATTTTATGAGTTGGCAATTAAAGCATTTGCATACCCTATGCAATAAAAATATTAATTAAGAGGATGTATGAGGGAATGAAAGCAAAAATTAAAGAGGAAGGGTTCTTCTCTGGCAAGCTGTGTCTGAGCAGAGAAACCTGGCAGGGGTATCCTCTTTCTATTTTGTTATTTGCTTTACATTTAAAGCCATTGGCAAAAAAAAAAAAAAAAGTGACCCAGAAATTCAAAGATGTAATTGGTATGGTTAGCAAGAAATGTTGGCTTTATTTGCAGATGATATTATTTTGTACCTGATAAAATCAGAAAGGACATCTTAGTGTTATGGAACATTCGGGCGGCCATGGTGGTGCAGCGGTTAGCATTGCCGCCTCACAGCAAGAGGTGCTCCGGTTCGATTCTCAGCTGGGGTGCCTTCTGTGTGGAGTCTGCATATCCTCCCTGTGGTTGTGTGGGTTTCCTCCGGGTGCTCCAGTTTCCTCCTACATCCCAAAGACATGCTGTAGGTGGATTGGACACTCTAAAATTGGCCCTAGGTGTGAGTGTGTGCATATGTGTGCCTTCTGTGGAAGGTTGGGCACCAAGCTGGCAACTCGACACTGTAAAACTCCACTGCCAATCATGAGCGGACAGGTGATCTGCTGTGGTGACCCCTAACCGGGAAAAAGCTGAAAGAAGAAGAAAAAGAAGTGTTGTGGAACATTCTGAGACAGTTGTGGGTTTTCTGGATATAAATTTAATGAAGACAAAATAAATACTATAGCGTAAACTATGTACCCATACACGAATTGGTTCATCAATGCCATATTTATGGGGACATAATAAAATGTAATATTTATGATATAGATTAAAAAGGATTCTGTTATGGTAGCTAAGGATATGTAGAAAGAGACTAAATAAAAGATAATAGAAAACTGAGGAAGTAGAAGCTCTTGTTTATGGATATAGATGGCAAGAAACAAGCAGTGACAATGTGTTTAGTCCCATTAGTTTTATATAAAGGTCAGGTATATTTTTATAAACCAGATGAGATGCTGCTCATAATAATTAATAAACAGTTGAAGGAACTTATTAGGTAGAGTAATAGGGCAAGAGTCAAGTGGGATATATTGATCCTTCTAATAGAAAACGGTGATTTAGAACTTATCTGACTTGAAAGGGTATTTTAGAGCTACATATTAAAGCTCACATGCATAATACAAGCATAAAGCTATAATTCAAAGTTGAAAGGGATGACAGCGAAGTCCTTGCCTTTAAAACATTTACAGCTGACTTCCTTTTAACTATCTTGGATTTAGTGAAGTGTACTACTGAATTAAATCTTCACTGCTGGTCTCAACTGTCGTCTCAACCTCAAATAGCATGAGGGCCATGTAAGTATGGGATGGACTGAAGGTGACCAAAAAAAAAAAATTAAAAAATGTGACATGCACACCTTAGCAGGCAAACATATACACAAACACAGCAGAAATCACCATCACACTCACATTTTCTCTTTTGTTCACACACACACACACACACACACACACACACACACACACACACACACACACACACACACACACACACACACACACACACACACACACACATATACACACAAGCACATACATGTATTTTCTTTTTAGAGAGATGGAGATCGAATATATATTGTGATAATGCAGTAGTTGCAGCTGAAGAAAAGTCAGCCTTCTAGGGTGTATGTTGTTTAGTTACCAAGTATTTAGAAGACTGAATAAAGCTTCTGTTAAGAGGGCGCACTATGTTTCAGTCTTTCCATTCAGCCATTGCTGACTCTATGTATCAAGGTTACTCACAGGTGATATCGCTCCTAGTGATGACACAGCTGAGGCACTCAGTGACACATACTATACACACAGCTGACATGATGGGAAAATGTTAATCTACTAACAACTGATGTTCATCGTGTTACACTGTTGCAGTCATCACTGTTGGGTTATCCTGCTGTCAGGCGGTCCCGCAGTCGGCCCGAGTTCCAAAGTCTTGGTCCAGCGTCAGTTGCTGCCGCTTCTTCCCTGACGTCAGTGCGCCAGGGGTACATAAGATGCATCCGACACCATTTTCTTCAGTCTTTCTTGCCGCACGGTGCCCGAAGCAGAAGCAGTTCGCAAGTGCCGGTCGGCCGACTCCTGAGATTTTCCAGTCGAATTTCAGACCGAAGTCTTTATAAAGCTAAGTACCCCGTTGGGGAACCTTTTCCTGCCTCAGTCCAATGTCAGAAAAAGTTAACAATTGCATTTCTTGTGGGAAGCAAATACCTCATAAGGACTTTCATTCTTATTGTATTCCTTGCCTAGGCCCAGACCACGACGTCACAGGTTGTCGGTTTTGCACTAGGTTTAATAAACGAACTATTAAACGTCAGTTTGATTTCACCCGACATTATTTTGGTAGGAAATTTAATTATACCATGCTGTCAGAGCAACCAACGACCTGAATGCATAAAAAACGCAAAGATAAGGAGAGGCAGCCGAAATCCAAACCGGATTCCAAGGCCTCTGCTAGGCCAGTTGCCGGTTCTCCAGTTTTCAGTGAGGCGCCTACGCAGCCCCTGACGACCGCTGATTTAGAACCCCAGGCGACATCCAATTCACAAGCGGAGATTACTAGCCCTACACAACCTTTACCTTTAGGCCCTTCCGACTCCATACCTAAAGGAGATTCCAGTGCAGTTGAAACGCCTTCAGTTGCTGAAGGTGTCTTCAGACCGACTACACTCACTATTAAATCCTATGCAAAACTGAAAACTCCTTTAAAAACAAAGCAGACTGCACAACAGTCTCCATTACAAGGCCCCATGCCTAGGAAACAGATGCTTAAGATGGCTGAAGACTTAATTATACTAATCAGGGGTTCCCATCCCCTCCTGATAAAAGGCCAAGGCAGGAGGAGGACTACGCTTCCTCTGACCAGGTTTCAATTTACTCAGACTCTTCTGAGGAACAGGAATATTCCTTTCCCCCTTATGAAGATTCTGATGCTGAAGAGTCTATTCCTTCTGCATCTCCCCCAGAAGACTTCTCTTTTGGGGAAACCTTACATACTATGAGGGAACATTTCCACTGGGAAGGCCAGGATTACTCTGATTCTAAGAAAAGGCTCCAAGAGTTCCTTTTACTACCCCAGCACAGACCACTTGCAATTCCCCCTGTGTTAGACATTGTGGGTGATTATTTTATTCAGAATCTAGCCTTAACCCAGATTCACTACCTCCTGCACCAGCCAAACCAGACAGATACTACAGAGTCCCTGACTGACACAAATTCCTGTATAAAAGCCCTGTTGCTGACCCAGAAACCATTTCCCAGGGTCCCAAAGGAGTTAAAGCCTCTACTGCTAAAAATCCTGTGCCCTCTGAAAGGGATTCTAGAGCACTAGACAAATGGGGAAAGAAAGTATATACCTCAGCTACTCTAGCTATGAGGGCCTTAAATTGTCAGCTCACATGCTGAAATATCAACAATATCTGATGTCTCAATTAAAACAAAAAATGCTCGCACATACAGACCAGTCAGATTACAAGGAAATGCAAGATTTGTTGCATTCAGCTGAACAAGTGGGAAAACATACTTTGCAATGTGGATTTGATTCCGTGGAAGCTTCTTGTAGAGCAGCAGTAACAGGGTCTGTCATACGTAGGCATGCTTGGTTAAAAGAACAAACTTTACCTGATCATGTTAAAGCAAAGTTATTGGATGCACCCTTACAGCAGGATGTTTTATTTGGTGTAAAAGCAGAAGAAGTTTTAAAGAAAATGGAGGATAAGGCAAAATATATGCAGACGGTCAAGGATTTTTTACAGGTTCAACCTCCTCGTTTCAGCAGAAATTGGCCAACCAAAAACTGGTCCTTTCCACCTTCTGCCAGACCACAGAGGGGCAGATACAGATGCACAAGAGGCAGAGGCCAGTCACAAGGCTCTTACCAGCCTCGACAATGGAGTGCCACAACCCAAAAAGGAGGAGAAGACAGGTCTCAAACTACCAGAAGACAAACACAATGACTTACCCCTCAGACTACCAAGCAAAACCCTCTTGGCAGCTCCCTTGGGGGGAAAACTAGCTCTTTTTGCAGACAATTGGCACATCATCACAAAAGACAAATGGGTCCTAAATATTGTATCTCAAGGATACAGATTCCACTTTCACACTTTACCAAGGATAAAAGGAATGCCAAACCTGCCACCAAATCAATGGGCAGAGGCTCAAAAGCAAATTTCAGTTCTCATGGACATGAGAGCCATTCAACAGGTTCCTACACAGGAGCAAGGACAAGGATTTTACTCAAGACTGTTTCTAGTTCCCCGAAAGGACAAAGCCTGGAGACCCATTCTGGACCTCTCAATTCTAAACACATACCTGGAAGTACCCAAATTCAAGATGCTAACACTACAGCAACTTCTTCCCATGCTGGGCAAGAAGGCTTGGCTAGTAACGTTGGACCTCAAGGAGGCATACCTGCATGCCCCTATCAGACAAAATTGCAGAAGATACCTCTGATTTATTGTAGGTTCAACCCATCACCAATTCTCTGCACTGCCCTTTGGCTTATCTACTGCACCCAGGGTCTTCACAAAATGCCTGGCACCAGTAATTGCATACTGCAGACAAAGAGGGATTCAAATATATCCATACCTGGATGACTGCCTTATTCAAGCAGAAAGCAAGGACATTCTATTAAAGCATCTGACATTTGTCAAAAACCTTCTCAGTTGCCTAGGGTACACAGTAAACGAAAAGAAGTCAAAACTAGTGCCCTCACAAGACATAATATTCCTGGGTGCCAGCTTAAATATAATGTCCCAGATGGCTTACCTCACGCCAGACAAGCAAAGACAACTGACTCAATACTTCAAAATGATGGCAACAAAGACCCAACTCCCTGCAAGAAAAATTCTGCAGGCCTTGGGATTCATGGCATCTTGCATACTACTAATACCATTTGCAAAACTGCATATGAGGAAATTACAATGGTATCTGAAAAGCGTATGGTCTCAACACAGCCACAGCTTGGAAACAATAATTCCACTCATTCCCTGCCTTCAACAGGACTTTCTATGGTGGGCTCAGGCATGTCACCTCAACAAGGGTCAGCCTTTCACCTTACCCACAGCCAGGCAAATAATAACAACAGACGCATCGGATTATGCCTGAGGAGCACACATGGCAGGACAGTGCATTCAGGGCAAATGGCCTGCAAACCAAAGGCATCTACATATCAATCAAAAAGAGATGCTAGCTGTACAAAATGCCCTAACAGCTTTCAAGGGCCTCCTACATCTAGGACAACTCCTAATAAAGATGGACAACACCACAGTGATGTGGTACATAAACAAGCAAGGGGGCACACACTCCTACCCCCTATGCAGACAAGCAACGACCTTGTGGAACACAGCACCGACCTACCAAGTTCAACTACAAGCACAATTCCTGCCAGGAAAGAAAAACACACTGGCAGACGATCTAAGCAGAAACATCACAGATCCTCACGAGTGGAAACTAGATCCACAAGTATTCGCAATGATAACTCAAAAATGGGGGAGCCCAGACATAGATCTGTTTGCTTCCCCCCAAAACTACCAACTACAGAAATTCTGCACAAGGACATACCACACACTAGCTTGGAAAGTGGACGCCCTCTCATTCAGTTGGAAAACATTGACAGTGTATGCCTTTCCTCCTCTGCCTCTTCTGGCAAAGGTGCTGCTGAAAGCCAGATTAGAGAGGCCACAAATGATACTCATTGCTCCAGACTGGCAACGCCAACACTGGTATCCAGTACTAAGGAACATGGCTCAAGACCCACCATGGATTTTGCCTACAATTCCTCACCTGCTCACTCAGCAAAACAATCAGATTCTACACAGCCGGCTCAAGACTTTAAATCTGGCTGCATGGCAAATTGCCTAAATAACCAGTCAACACTTCTCTCTAAAGCTGTGATGGACATCATTCTGGAGGCCAGGAGGCCCAGCACCAGGAAAGTCTATTCAGACAAATGGAAAAGATTCTGCGCCTGGAACCAGGCTAAAGGCCAAAATCCCCTTGTCCCAAATATTCCTCAGATTCTTCAATATTTAACTGAGATGTTGCACAAAGGACTTTCCTTCTCATCTATTAAGATCCACGCCTCAACTATTTCAGCTCAATACAACACGGATTCTCCTATATTTTCACATCCATTACTAAGACAGTTCCTCAGAGGGGCTAAGAACATAAGACTGCCCTGGAGAGCAACAACACCAACTTGGGACCTCATCTTTGTTCTGGAAAAGCTAACACTTCCACCCTTTGAACCAGCTTTCACTGTTGATCTACAGTTCCTATCATGGAAAACTGCCCTGCTGCTAGCAATAACTTCAGCCCGAAGAGTCTCAGAACTACAGGCCCTAATGGCAGTGGAGCCTTTCATCTTTTTTCATCAAGACAGAGTCTCTTTACGAACTAACCCTTCCTTTATGCCAAAGGTGGTATCCAGTGTGGCCCTAAACCAAACCATTCATTTGCCCACCTTTTATCCAAACCCCCAGAACAAAGGAGAAAGACTCCTACACTCTTTGGACATTCACAGGCAATTACGTTACTACTTGGATAAAACTAAGGCTTTCAGAAAATCTGACCAGCTCTTTGTATCCTATGCTGCAGGATCTCAAGGAAAAGCTATCTCAAAACAGACCATTTCAAAATGGATAGGACATTGTATCCGTTTCTGCTACACACACCATGGGAAATCTGTGCCTAGTAACATCAGGCCCCATTCCACCAGGGCTACAGCGACATCAACAGCCTTCCTCAGAGGGGTACCAACCAAGGATATTTTGGAGGCTGCCACTTGGAGTTCAGTGCACACCTTCACCAAGCACTATCACTTACATCTATACTCTAAAACCAGAACTGGCTTTGCCACTGCAGTTCTGCAGGGCCTACTAGCCTCTCCAAACCCTGTTTAGTTCCACCTCCCATCCTTAGCTTTGGGATTCAACCCAACAGTGATGACTGCAGCAGTGTAACACGATGAACATAGTACAGTTTTGTACCTACCATAAATGTAGATGTTCGAGTGTTCACACTGCTGCAGTCCAGGTTACCCTACCTCCATCCCATCTGAACTAGCTGGACTTATCTATTCCTTTCTATCCTATACAACCTCTGTGGTGTATTTGCTTGTGACTGAAGGTATTGTTTTATTTTTATATGTATATTTTTATATAGCAATATATATTGCCTACCTATTGGGGGCACCTGACATCTGGGGCAAGAAAAACTGAAGAAAATGGCGTTGGATGCATCTTATATACCCCTGGTGCACTGATGTCAGGGAAGAAGTGACAGCAACCGACGCCGGACCAAGACTTCGGAACTCGGACCGACTGCTGGACCGCCTGACTGCAGGATAACCCAACAGTGATGACTGCAGCAGTGTGAACACTTGAACATCTACATTTATGGTAGGTATAAAACTGTACTTTTCATTGAATACCTACAGAATGAGGCCAACTCACTGAAAAAAAAAAAAACTTTCAGCAGCAATGGGGAGTTTCTCTTTTGTCCACTGTTGTTTGAACTTGGGGAGACAATTTATGTGTGTGGAAGTCCCCCAAACTGGGAAGTATGAGGGAGCGGCAAAAACACTTTCCCTTGATGTTTGTAGGAGATGATTTCAAGGAGATAGTTGCAGACTATTGTAATTTGCTGAAAGATTTGTTGCTATATTTACGTAATTCAGGCATTTACATAATGCACATGAGGGACAATTCACTACTAACGCAAAGGATCTCACTTTTATAAGAAATGCTATAAGGGCAGTACAAATAAACCACCTTCATGAATAAGAAGAGTTCTTACTGTCTTTAGGATGCCATGACCTCAGACAAACAATTCCAGGTGAGCTAGTCCATCTGGCTGCACATACCAGTATGTCTCTTGGATGTATGGCTGTTATTGAAATCATATATTTCAGTATCACCTTTACTTACAGTCAATAAGTTCCACTTCTTGTGCATAGACTCAAAGCCAAAGAAAGCCAAGCTTATGTTGCTTGCCCTAACGATGATGAGGTTGCAAATACGCATCATGCATGTCTCAGGGTGCTAGTTGGCAGTGGTGGGCAGGGGTCCATATCTGCATGAATTTCTTACTATGTGTGCAAATAATTACAGATCCTTCAGGTATTCAAAATGCTGTGGAATAGAGGGCTGTAGGCAGACTTTGTTGTTCCTTTGATCCATGATTTATTTACAAGCCACCTGTAAAAATGCTTGAACATCTAATTAATAGTGATAATATGCTATACTTCCTCTGCAGCTGTCTTTTCAGATGCAGTGAGCTCAAGCATTTCTTAGTAAGTGGGTCAGTGGCAGTTCTCCATACTGCTCACAACATGCCAGTAAATTCTGCAACTAGTATGGGTAAATTATGCATACCATACCAGCAGTAGTTGGGAAGCCAGTTGTGGGTGACAGTCACATACAGAAGATGATTGACAGTTACTTCTGCAGTGTTTTCAGTGTACCTGTGGTGGTCAAGAGTGTGTGAGGTATTGTGCAGGTGGAAACCATAGAGGTGCAGTCGGGGTCTCTCAGCATCTCTTTAGGAAAGATCTAGGGGAACTGCATTTTCCTGTCTAAAGATATATCAATGTACCTAAACTGAGAACAAAGGCAGTGGATACAAGTGAACTTCATACAGCAAATAACAGACACTAGGATAGTGGTGCCTGAGATGCATTTTCAGTCCAGTAACTGGTTATCTAGTCAGCTCAATAGCTCAAAGGCAGGTTTCACAAGCACACATGCTTGTCCCCATATGTGATGATACCAAGAGATGCCGTCATGAAATTATGATCATCATGCAGCAGAATAATGGATAATGCCATTAAGAGAAGATGATGGTTTACAGGATATGTGACATGACATCATGACCCTGGACCTTTTTTGTCAAGTTTAGTATGTGGTTTTCAGGGTGTGGCATGTTCCTGTGTGGGCAAATGCTGCTGCTGTGGCATGGGTAAATGGAATCATCATGCTTATCTGAAATGGAATGTCTCTAGTGGTGTATTTCTACCCGCAAGCCCAGCCTCAACCATATGCAGATGCATACCAAGATCTAACTCCTGTTCCTGCATCTTGCCAGTGTTGTCACATAGTGATACATAAGGTCATGCTACTTCTGTCAGATCAGCCAAACATGCACAACTAAGCTAAGCCTGATCTGAGGGTGATTCAACCTCATAATGGCTGTGCATCCTCTCCTGCTTCTTTCCAGGGATACAATATCAGTGGTGTTGGAGGTGTGGCTGTTGAGCCATTCCTTTACATAATACCCTTCATCTGATATGTGGCATACAGTGGGTCGGGTAAGGGTCTGGTTATTTGTACAGATGATATTTGTTGCACATGATATCTACACTGTGGTGTATGAAGTTATAAAGATCACTTAATAAATGTACATAGGACTTGCACTGTTTAATACTCCTTGTTTCAGTCACACCAACAGAACACTGTGGCTACATACATTATAGTACTTTTGGTGGATTCTGTGGATACTGTCTATTGCAGGACAAAGTTTAATGCTATATTTTGCAGTGTTCCTAGTTTTGCTAACGGTTGAGTCACCTATCACTCACTTGTACTTGCTTTTCCTTACAAAGATTATCCTTCATGCTACCTTAATACTCTCACTGTAAATTCTGCAACTAGTATGGGTAAATTATGCATACCAGCAGCGGCTGAGCATCTGGACTGTGTTGAAGGAGACCAATCTGACCATATGGAGGCCACTATGCTTCTTCCTTAGCAAACTGTGGACCATGGCATACATACTGATCATCAGACCGGTTTCTTCAGGAGTTCACTGAAGGGAATTGTCAGATGTGTCCAAGCTCTGGAAATAGATTTTTTTCAGACCAAAGATTCACATAGTCACAGCTCTCATCTGCAAGTTTGCTACATGAACCAATCTTCAAAGGCACTATGTGTTATAGATAAGTGTGATAAATGTTTTCTGTAAAAGAAACCATTGTCATTTACAAAGAAAATCCACTGGTGTTAGTCCATTACACCCATTGGTGTTATGACACGTGTAACTTATACTTTGTATTTTTCTTACTGGGGATTTTTACTTACTGACTTGGTACCTGGCCATGTGAGATATGCTTATCTGGGTGGATTTCATATAGATTATCTTTCACAGATACCGGATATTTTGCAATCTAGTTGTAAATGGAGTATTATTCCACATAATTCACCTTGTGGATTCATCAGTGGCTTAGGGATTGATGGAAATGTTGAGTGTAGAAGGTGTTGCATAGGTCTCCACAGAGGTGGGGTATGGCAGAAAAGGCTTTCATTGCCATATGATGCTGGTGTTCAAGGACACCTAATATGTCTCACTGCCTGGCTACACATGATTGTAAGAAATTAATATAGCATGTGGAAGTCACCAGATCAGGATATGTGTATGGTATCTCTCATGTGATGCTGAAATGTCACAGATTGATATCTGTGTCATACTTTAGTTGCCAGCAATATTGTTTCCCCATCAGTTGCATGCCACCACATGTGCCAGATACATTTGGCACACAGCCTGCTCTAGTTCTTTGTCCGTTTGATACCAAATTATCACTTTTGGTCAGTGGGTTGGCTGAAAGCACACACTTCTAAGGTATCTGCTCCTATGGTTCATGCTGTCCTTCAGTAGCAGCCAGAATCATCTGCTGGGTTGCAAGGTCATGTGCAAAAAAGAGCATACTGCCAGAAGTGTTGTACAACTTTCTGTCATTCTTTTCCAGATATTACTTGTGCCATTTCTTTGATTTGATTTGTAATGATATGCTTGCCTAGATATAGAAACAGCATTCACTCACTTGCACATGTCATTCACAGAGCTTACTGGCATATCACAGTGGGCTTGAAATGCACAAGGTTAGAGCCAGATTGTGAATACAGAGTAGCTTCTTATCACCACATTATTTGTTAAGGAATATGGTTCCTGTTCTTTGTCTAGGTTCTGTAATACTTTAGAAGTGACTTTGTAGGAGTTCATGATAATGTTAAGAGTGTGTAAATGAAGCATATATACATGTTTAAAGTATACCATTCAATTGTTAACAACAACATTCACAATGATTTACAAGACTTTCACATTTAATCTGATAAAATTTAAAAGTTTAAATTTGTTTTACTATGATAAATACTCTGTTTTCTTTCCAAAACAGATAGCCATGCCACTATATAACCTTATATTGATAGGTAGATGGATATCTATCTAGGCATTGTGCCATATAGACTGACAAGCTAACAAAGTTCAGAAATCTTCTGTGAATTTTAATATAAAAATAAATAAATGACTGTAGCTATTGTACTAAGTATACACCTAGCTAAAAATACATAGGTACCATGATAATTTCTATTTTTCCAAAGCAGGGTACAAAATAATACAAAAATGATAACACATTGTAAATAATGGGGTACTTGTTTCCCTGAATATAAAGGACCACGGTCATTGGAACAACTTTTATATCAAAACCAAAATAAAATGATGTGATAAACAAATACAAAACTATGATGGAGTAGAAGTACACAGTACTCTTTTATGGTGCTGCTTTATATATAGATTTCTTTTGTTCCTCTTTTTGCTTTTATTATTTTGAAAATTCTCTGTAAGAAGGAAAAGAATTATCATACCTCTTAGGTATACCCAAGAGATTAGCGTTAATTTCCTCTAGACTCTCTGTGCTTGCTACAGATCGCCCTTAGTATCTTGTAAAACTCTGCAGGTCACTAATGACATGTTATGGATCTCAGTCATGTGCTTCCTACTAATCTCTGCAAGCTACATTTATCTCGCAGTGGACATCTGAAGAACACATTCAGCATTTCCCTTGGCTTCCCTGTGATTTTGATCATTTTTGTCAGCTTTTGCGACATTTCAAGCTGGGTTTTCTTTGGTTAAATATAATTGCTTCTGGTCTCAGATAACTTCCTTTGAATCACAACTCCCTTTAGAAATACTAAAGTCTTTAACAGCTTAAATACTATGTTTGTTTCAACCTGCATATGGAAAGTACAGTATGTACCTTCCCTATAATCACATTATTATTCAACCCCCCCCCACACACACACACACAGGTCTTTCTGATTTCTGATATCTTTCGGATTTCTCTCCGTTTTTCTCTGTTTTTACATATGACTCAGTGAAAGGGGAAACTACATAAAATGTGAAGCAGTACCCATGTACATGCTGATAAAATTCTCACTTCAGGAGTAAATTCTTATCTTTAGAATAAGAAATTAGTAATGGCCATCTTCATTGCGTTGATATACTCTTGTGCTGGCAAACTATAGCAGTCCAGAATCAGAAAATTAAAACATTAAGCTGCTGAGAAGATATATGGATATACCTTGGGTGTGTAATCTGAGTTTTTTTAAATCTTGGGTGCATAATGTATAGATGAAAACAAGTCACTTAATTGCATAAATGCTGATATGTTTTCCCTGAAATTAAATGCTTGTGATAATATAGTATTATGTATTAATAATTTGGTTAAATAAATCTACTTGTGGTCTGCAAATTCTGTTTGCAGGTATATATAGGTAATCTTTTCTATAAAGATTGAGTTGCGAGGAAAACAATGCAATGTTATCTTTGTGACTGGCTATTCATACAATTTCAAAACTGTAAAATAGACAGCTAAGGGCAACAGTACAATAGTTCCATTTTCTTCTTTCTATCCACAGAACTCCTCATATTGTTTTCATTTTAATCCTCAAACATTAAACTACTCCAGTGGCAATTTCTACAACTTCATTTCCTATTTGTTTTCTTAGAATCTCCAGAAACATGTTGGACTTAAGTTTAAGGTAACCATAAAAAACTAAAATGTAACAAGCTTAGAAAATACAAAAGCGACATGTCTGTTATTCAGAAATTATGACATGATCATACTACCTTTTTTGTCTCATATGATGACAACACATCATTCTTTCAGTAGGCCTGATACTTTATCACCATTTGCACATCTCAATATTATCCGTCTTCCGCTGTGGTGTCAGTTCATAGCTTTGACTGTCAAGAACAACTACTGTACTGTAAACCCATCATGATATTTTCCAGATTCGTTATATGAAATATGACATAGTAAACTCTAAATAGCACTCAGTAAACCACTTTTGCATAAAATACTGCATTTTTCCCCGTACCTTCTGATGTAATTTTCTAGTTTGGGTGACTAACTTGAGAGATTGAAAATGTACCCACTATTAAAGTAGAAAAGGGTGTGCAACTATTACTGGCTTTCATACTATGTTACAGATAATTACAGCATGATTATGGTGACAGGTAAGGCACAAGATATGATGACGGTGCAATGCTTCTAATCATATTTAATACCTCCTTATCAATTACTGACTACTGTAAAGCTAATGCATCTGATCACTGGGACTCCAATTGTGTAAAATGTCATCTCTCACTTAGAGGTCTTACTTACCTGTACATATGTACAAGTTACAAACCTCCCCATCTTCAGTCTCATACATACAGAAAGCAATCCTTCATATTTTGCACATCAGCATCCCTAATGACTGCATTATGGAGATGTCAGCATTAATACCTTAGCTCCAGACATGTAACATAAACAAAATGTTAAATACTTAGAGCCTTGTGCAACTTGTCAGAGCACCCCCTAGACCTAACTCTTTTATAGTCAGCAGCTCTATTTGTGATCTAATTATAACATATAGCACAGATGCCTTCATGTAGTCTTACACAATAGCTTTGTGATCACAGCTCATCATCTCTTCTTGGTCATTCAAAACAGCAAAAGATCTACCGTGAATAATTTTAAAAAGACCCTCTCCACAACAGAAACTTCTTGTTCTTTACAGATGTCTTGACATCACTGATTGGTCAACACTTTATTCCCTAACAGATCCGTCAGCTGTGTGAGATCACTTTATAACAGCCTTTACCACTTTGCAAATTTCACTCTTTCTACTTAGACAGTGTTGGCTTAGAGCAAAATTTTGCCCCTGGATTACTCTCAGGATTTACAAACAGATGAAGCAAAGGGACAAAGCATGGAAGGCCTGGAAACAGGATCCTCAGAATGCAGGATCACAACAAACCTACCTCATCTTTAGGAAGTTAATGAGAATAGCCACTAACTCTACAAAAACAATTTTTGTAAGACAAAAGCAAGCTTCTGCATCAAAAATATCCAAAGTAGTTCTAGAAAGAAATCAACCAACCAATAAGCCATTTTACTGACACCCTCAAAAATCCCCAAAATAGCAAGTTCTATCATATTTTCTAATGATTATAGAACATACCTACTCACAACCATAAAAGTAATTACTGATTCATTTCTATCGTAGTTAACTTCCAATCCAACCACAGCATAACAAAAGTACTTTATAGCCACATATGCAGCTACCTTTCACTTCTTAGCCATAATATTTAAAGAAACAAAATCTGTCTTACTAAAACTTAACAGTGCATGTATACATTTCAGTAAACTCCAACATCCTTTCCTAAAGCTGGTAGCTAAAAAAATTAGTAAACGTCTTACTTATATGTTCAAATTAATCTTAACTCCAATCATAGTACCAGCAGCACTCAAGCATTCCATAATCATGCCATTACCAAAAAAATCCCTCTCCCACTTGTCCTAGGACTTTAGACCAATTTTCAACCTCTGCACAATTACTAAGATGTTTGAAAAACTGCTTTATAAACAACTGTTTAAACATATAAATAAGTAAGGCCTACTCTGTGATCAGCAACATTTATTCTTTAATGCATTTGGCACAAAACCAATGATAACTATTTAAAGTGATATATATGATGGTCTAATCACAGCAGACTCTCATTTATATGATTAGGGCTTTTGAAAGAGTTATTAATGATATATTAATCAGTAAACTTGCTAAACTTAGTTTTGGTGATAACACAGTAACATGGTTCTAAAACTACCTAAAGTATAGAAACTTTCAGATGCTTGTAAATGCCTCCTGAACTAATGACATCTTTGTGCTCTAATGAATTTAATAATCAACAAATACTAGACAATTTCAAATCAACATTAAAAGAACACTTCAAAAATAAAGTCACTTGGCCACCTGTTTTAGAGATGATAGCTTGTAAAACATTGGTTATAAACTACATTAGCTGCATTGTGTTGTCTCCATGACAGCTAGTTATTGTTTATTGTGACTGTACTTTTGTTCTAGACATGAACTTAATACTTAGCTACTGCAAACACTGTATGAAACGGTTGTAAATTGTTTAACCTGTAAATACGTTGACTTAATTCTGTTCAATATTTAATGCATTTCTATATGTACTTAAATACACTTGTGTCAAAAGTATAACACTTTACTCACTGTACTTTTTTTTGTTCAGCTCCTGGTTTTGGCAAGAAAGGGTCAGTTGACAACCTCACCTGCCAGGTAAACAGACAGTAAACAAACGTAATTGATTGGAAGCACATGGTGGGAGAGCATTAAAACAAAAGGTTGCAGCCATACATATCAGAGACCTGTGCCTCTGATGTTTTGTGAAACAGTAGCATGCATGTTTCTGCAGACAGACATTGAGAGTTTTATTTTTGAAGAGATGATTTCCACACAGTGCAGGGGGAATATTCTTGGGGAAGACAAATAATTACTTGCAAGTTATGTTTGTTTCTCAGGACAGATGGAGAATTTCTTGCAATAGACATTTGCTTTTTGATACACAAGAAAAATGAGACCCTGCTGCTTGCCCCCTGAAAGACTTGCTGGATGAGCAAACCTGTTCTGTTTTAATTTGGTTGTACCATACTATGATAAATAAGGTGCATAAAGTTTGAGATGTGTGGCTCCAGCCCATTTTATACATACAGTAAGGAAGAAAATTATTGACTTATTTTAATTGCAAGGGGGACTTTATTCCACAGCCTTAGAAGGTCTTGCATAATGCATCTAAAAAGCCCCGGGTGCTCTGCAGTTATCCCCTCTATCTACATTAGCGATGTAATTTACACATTTATTATTAATGTAAGAAAATTAACTAGATGCACAGCCTTATGTCTCGGACTTTTCTGTCTCATGATTTGACAATCAATCATTGTTTTGTGGATGTAACATTAGACACTTTGTTGTCACACTAATAATATGAAAAGAACCTTGCATTTTTGTAATTGTCTCTGATATACACCTTCAAAAGACATCTGTTATAGAGACAGTTCTGCAACATCATGCCAAATTGTTCATAATAAATGCATTTCATCAGATGGATGTTTGTGCCATCATAATTTGTGACCCATTAAAAGTAAATAGTGAAGTTGATACTGGTTTCAGTTTTGAATGCTAATTTTGCTTTGATGTGAATGTATCATTTGACTGAACAAATTAGGAGCTGCAAACATTTCCTGGGGGAGAGGACACAGATAGTTACACCATTAGTCAGTCCTTCAGGGTGTCACATTAGCATGTAGCTTCCCATCAAGACTAGTTTCCAAGCTAAGGACCCCATGAAAGAAATACCTCGGCAATAGGACTGTATAGAGATCAGTAGGATTTATAGTAATTCAGTAACATTCCAAGATAAGGTGCCCACATCACAGTAAGCCTTTCTGAATGCCTGGGGTGGTGTGTTAGAAGCAGTGCAACTAAACATATTAATTTCATAAAATGATAAGGTCATAGTTCTGAGTAGTTCATAGCAGAAAAAAATAACATGAATGAGATCCTCATACTTCACCTCCATACTAAATGCTATGGACATAAATCCTCCAAAGGATCCAAACCTTTATTCCATACATTCCAAAGGTATATTTAGCCTAGTCTTTTGAATTTCACTTGATAGCTACAGCTTCAAGTTATTTTACGGTCATTTTCCAGAGATGTGACAGTGCCCTTATCTCATTACTCCTCTCTTGGAATATTAGGTTATTAGCTTGATCTAGCTATCAAACTGCGGTGGTGGTGCTGCGGTAGCATTGTCGCCTCACAGTAAGACGTTGTCCTGTTCGATTCTCAGCTAGAGCATCTTCTGTGTGGAGACATGCGTGAATGGGCGTACCTTCGTTGAAGGTTGTGCGTCAGAGCCGGCAACTCAGTACGTAAAAATCTACTGCCAATCATTAGCGGACCAGAGTTCTGCTGTGGCGACCCCTAACCGGGAAAAGCCAATAGACACAACAACAGCTTGATCTATCTATCTATCTATCTATCTATCTATCTATCTATCTATCTATCTATCTATCTATCTATCTATCCATCTAAATGAGTCTACTATAACTGAGCAACAGACCCAGATGATGAAGTTACTAACAATGAACACAAAATATCAACAATGCAAATGCCAACACATCAGCACACATGCCTTGAGTACTAACTTTGGCACATGCAAAATTAAAACTAAGCATGGTTAAATGTAGTTTTAGGTGACATCTGTTTATTTCACACAGTTTAGTCAACTAAGCAGATGGTTGACAGGTGTGAGAGATTCCACAATTTCTAGGGTTTTGGGAACATGCCATTTCCCAATATTATGTGATCTCAGAGTTAGTATACATAATTAGTAGGGGTGCAAGATGAGGTTGCTCCTCTAAAAAAAATTATGTTTTTTTTATTTTAATTTTTTATGGGCTGAGGTTAGTACTAAGTGCATTTGAACTAATGTGTTGACTTTTGATACACCCACGTACCACAGGGTCTTTCAACTCACCAGTTACATATGAATGAACCGTTGTTGCTATTTGCATTACCCACATTTTATATATTCTTGACCAAAAAAATATACTGGTAGATTGTTAAAGGTCAGCCGCACATCAATCATATTTGTTAATCTAACTCCTGTGCTTCAGCAAATAGTTTACTGACCAGTTCCCATGTTTAGCAAATCCCCAGGCATAACCAAAGCATGTGTAATACATGTAGAGTATTTGACTCTGAAGCTGCACAGACCACCTGATAATCCATTTTTGTTTGCTTGCAGCTAGCAGCAACTATCCAGTGTGAGGTAACAGCAGCCATTTCTCACAGCATATTTTAAAGGATATAAATAATTTACTAGAAAACCAATCATAGATTTCTATCTGATGCCTACCGAAGACTGACCTCTAATGCCATAGACAGGACTACTGATTTGCCTCTAAAGGGAGCTAACACCACTGTTTATCCCAAATAAATTGAACATCTGTAAGGAAGATTAGTGTATGTGCATTAAAATATAAAAGACTATGAGCATAAATAGAATTTTACATATAACTATCACTCCCTTAATAAAAAATGGCAGTAGAGTTCATGCAAAATATGAATCCCCATACATAAGAAAACTTTTCTCAAAAAGGTATTAACTTGGTTAGAATGAAAAAAAATACTCATGACTACAGTGGGTTTTTACCGTTAGATCTTTCTTAGACAGCAGTTGGAATGACACTGAAGCATTCAGATATATTGCCTGTTTATTATGTATGACACTTTTCATGTTGCACTTGTAGTTATCTAGCTGTTACAAGAGACAAGTTTTTGCAATGTTAAAATAAAAGAATGTTGTGCATTTTACAGTATCATAAGCTTGACCTACTCCGTGATGCATTTACACATATTTATGGTATAAGACAAAGCAGAGATAACTAGTCATACTAGCACATTGAAATAAAGGAGTGTCCATGTTCATTTCTCCTTACCAGGCAAGATGAAAACATGATGTAGTTGTTCTTTCCAAGAAATAAACAAAATATTCACTTCACAATTTTCAACCTTCAAATTTGTACAAGTAATGGCATTTTGTCTGCTAGAAGACAACATTATTGCCGTGTTCAGATGCAAATACTAGGCTATCAGTCTGCAGACTATTACAGCCTAGGCAATGACCAGAGGTCAGAATTAAATTCTGTACCATGCATCTGTAAGGTAAAGATCTTAACCACTAAGCCAAACCATCCACACTGAATTACTAAAATTATTCAAATATGTTTTGAGTGCATTGCAGAATTATTCTATGTTAGCCTTACTTGTAATTGCAGTTAGGAAAAAAAAAAACATAGAAAATACAGGTAATATCTGAATGGGCAGAAAAAAAAATTTCATTGGTATCCTGCAGAGAAAAGCTTCACAGAAGCTACAAATATAACATGAATCCATGGTGAATGGCATTACATTCCCATTACAGTGGTTATACATACACAAAAATTATATCAAAGCAAGAGTATTTACAGATAATAATTGTAGCAAAAATAATTATACAAGAATTATGGTGATGAACAGAAAAGTCAAAAATTGCTCAGGTGGATAGAGATTGCAACAATGAAAGCTGAATTTTGTAGTATGTTGTATCACATGTAGTTAGGGAAGTTTGTGAGTAGGTAATATAGTGCGGTAGACATGAAGTGGAAGATTTAGTGGTGATTATAAATAGTACTTCCATGAAAAAGTGGTAGTAGAATATATAGTCTTAATGAGGTCATGTGGTTAATTAATATGTATGTGTAAGGTTTTGTGTTTCAAATAATGTTGTTCTGATGATGTCCTGCTATAATTGTTTTGGATGAAAATGCAAAACTTATATTGAATTCACTCATACTCCTTGCTATGCACGTTTTTTTGTTGTTGTTTTTACGTTTGTTTCATATTCCACCATAATAAGATTTTTTTTTTTTTAGTTTTGCACTATTATTCTATAGCAGGGAGAATGTCTAGGACATTCCACTACCGGGGTTTAGACTGCATTCAGTTCCAGAAAGTGTGAATGTGGTTACACAGACTTTAACTCAGGTTTTACAGAGTGTGAATGTCTCTTTGGTGGTTTTGATGAGCTGACTTGGTGCTAATAATGGGAATGCATTGCAAGAGTTTTTAAATGGTAGTGGAGAGAATGAAGACACCATATGTAATTTGGATAATAATTAGCTGGTAGAAAACTTCAGGAAAGGAATTTCTCTCTTTCTCCTAGTTTGTTTAGATAGAAGGGCTCCATGTAAACAAACTGTTTTTTTTCCCCGTAGAGACAGTAATCACCCAGATGTTTTTCTAAAGGTACCAAAAAACCCATTCTGAGTCGAGAGTGTTCTGCCATTGGTAAGACTGTTTCCACAGATAAATTTGCTAATGTTAAAGACAATATTAATAAACTGAAAAAGAAATAGGCAAAATGTAAAAATCTGATATATGATACTTTCCATTTATAATACTGTATTAGTAATAAATAAATAAATTCAAAGGGTCTGTGACCTTGTTAATTTCAAATCAACATTTCTCAAGAAAATCCTGTGTACAAGAAAACCGTAGACTTTTTTCAACAATATGGGATTGGAACTATTCCCTGGGATTCATGTATGCTTCGAGCAAACCCTATGCGATTTAAATACATTAGCATAATGAGCAGCAGTGCTCAGGGAATATGCATGCTACTCATTGCGCGAACATGTTTAGCAGCATCTTTTCATGGCTAGCAGCAGTGTTAATGGCCAAGAAAAGGTGCAGGGAAGTACTAGTACACAATGTAAACAAAACAGCTTGTCTGTAAGCAAACCTAGTATGCGAGCACACACAGACAGCTTATCTTAAGTAAGAGCAAGTCGATTACAAGAATTAAGATACAGGGGCTGGTAAATAGAAAGAATGTACACACAATATCATGGTAATAGTGCAGACATAAGTAAGAGGGGAGGGTAAATGGAGAAAATGTACTCAAATAATGTAGCCAAATGTGAGTATGTCACAAAGAAACATTCTAAACGTTAATACTTCTATATCGGTAATTAATTCTGTTTATAATTCTTGACCTATGCACATAATTAAAAATGGACATCCTAATAAAGGATGTGAGAGGGACACAAAGCAACACTGTAACAAGGGGGAATAAATGTGATATTAATGTTGATAACATGGCTAATTGAGATCACAGCAGGGACAGTGGATACATTAGAGACTATTCGCATAGACTGCAGTTACTGAATACGACATGTATACGCTGGGAATATATGTGTGATAACTGACAGCACTGCTGTATTCTCCACTTCATCATGTATTGACAAGAAGAAATGATCCCTACAGCTGGTGTGTCAT
Organism: Protopterus annectens; assembly: GCF_019279795.1. Lineage (NCBI taxonomy): Eukaryota > Metazoa > Chordata > Ceratodontiformes > Protopteridae > Protopterus > Protopterus annectens. Next base: position 1,028,888,566 of record NC_056741.1, read on the forward strand.
GCACATCAGAAAGGGACATTTTTTTGCCAGTTGTTGTCATTTAGCAACCATAAAAAGGGGGTACATTACCTTGAAGGATTCATTAGACAAGCATGAGTTGTATATTCATGTACATCCTAAATTGTAATATAGCAACACTCAAAATACACCAGTGACAAATGACAACACAGATCTGATGACATTTTAGAAGTTCATGGTCTCTGTTTATAAATGGAGCGCATCTACTGCATGGTTATACTGGGCATGTTCACAACAAATTACAGCAAATGCTGCACCCCTCCCTTCATCACCAGGGAGCAGGTCTTTAATGCCCTCTCAAAGGCAGAAAATACAGTCTCCATGGGTACTGACAACATCTCTTGTTGTGACCTATACCCTATTCAAACAAAGCCTAAGCACCGGCTTTGTCCCAGCTGAATGGAGGACAGCTAATGTCATCCCCCTATACAAAGGTGGAGCATCCACTGACACAGGCAATTATAAGCCCAATAGCCTAACTAGCTTGATCAACAAGGCCACGGAACACATTATCATGGACCTTATAAACAAGGACATTGGCAACTTCCAAATGCTTGACCCCACACAGTTTGGTTTTGTCAAAGGGAGATCATGGCTGTTAAACTTGGCCAACTTCTTCGAAATAATCACCAAAGCCATGGAAGAGGGCCTACCCTGACCTAGCCAAAGCCTTTGATATTATTCTCCACTTGGGCATAATAGATGAACTCTTCCAGCTAGGCATCACTGTATGTTACCAGATGGGTAGCTAACTGGGTCACTGATAGAACTCACTCAGTCAAAATAGGGGAAGCCACCTCTAGTAGTAGACCCATAACGAGAGGTGTACTGCAAGGATCAGTCTTGGGGCCTCTACTATTTGGGAAATACTTTTCTAAGCTGCAAGTCAAAACCAGTGTTCTGTGGCTGACCAAGTTTGCAGATGACTGCAAGCTGGGCACTGTCTTAAATTCCTCTAGTGATGTGAACATTCTCCAAGAGGGTCTTACCCAAACTAATGACTGGTGCCAGAAGCATGGCCTCAAACTGAATGCCAAGAAATGCATCATTATCCCCTTTGGGGAAAATGGTGTCCCCACTAATTATCACATTAATAGCACTGTACTAAGCATGCAATTAGTCATAAGGGACTTGGGCACCCAGATTGATAGCAACCTGACTTTTGACCACCACATTGCCTCCATTGTACGGAAGGCTTTCTACATGGCTCACCCCATAAGTAAGGGCATTTCATCCAGGAACAAGGTGGTCATAACATCTCCTCCCTTATCAGACACATTATTGAGTACAATGTCCCCTTCGTACCTTGCCAAGCACATGCAGCAGCTGGAGAGACCACAGAGGTTCCTGACCAGGAAAATCCAGTGTCTCAAACATCTATCTGATACAGATAGACTAAAAGCCCTGTCCGTTTACTCAGTCTCATACAGACTGCTCAGAGGTGACCTGTGTCTGGCATATGAGGCTATCTCAGACCCAGCCTTGATGGAGTTGCTGCATATCTGTAAGTCAAACTCCACTTGAACAACCCACTCCCAAGGCCCCAACCTGGTCTGTGATAGTAAAAGAACTTGTTAGCAGGATAGATTTGTGTCCCAAAGACTCCCCCATCTGTGGAATAGACTCCATCTCCATGTTAAAGAAAATACCTCACTACCCCTCTTTAAGAGGAACCTGGACAACTGGATGGGAAATGAAAAATACAACCCTGGGATCCCACCTGTGTCTCTGCTGGACAGGGGAAACAGGTGCTGACTTTGTGGGAACATGGGGGAAATTCTTGGCTAGTCTTATAAGGGCATCTGGGCCAATAGCCTAGTATCATCCTATGAACCTATGAACCTATAACAGCATCTAAACAACATAAATACTCAGAAATTGTCCTAACACAGGCTGACTTACAATTTATGATGATCTTGCATAATGCCATACAGTAAGGCATGTTATGTAAGTCCTAATGTCTTATAAAGCCCTTCAATATAAAGAAAAGTATTACAGTAATACATAAATGCTTGGATGAAGACATGAAATACAGAACATTATTATTATTTGGAAATTAAGTATTGCCTGTCAACAATGACATACTTAACATGTCCATCTTGCTATACTAGAACGCATGCCAGGACAGATATCACAAAGCAATGTATGAATCATTGGCACCATAGAAACAGGCATACTACCTGGGTCATGATGAACACACTTGAAGGGCTTACAGCACTTTCCTATTGTAATGGCTATGGACCCCCTACTTTAGAGACTGATGCCATAAAAATGTGTCTCTCTGACTGTCCCATAAATATTTTCTTTTCCTTAGCCATTCCTGCCTGACTCAGTTATCTGACAGACAAATGTTACCAGAATCAAACCGCTGCATACCATACTACAGAGCTGTGTACTGACTGTGTGTACTACATGACATAGCATTGGATCTTGTTGCAGTTAATGTGTGAAGTAAGAAAGGACATTCAATTATAATCTGTACAATATTATTTTGTCAGAACGAAGACAGGGAGGTTATTATGTTAATGTTCACACAACTGTGAGCAGTGCAATATTAATGTTTGTTTTCCAAGGAAGGTGTTTCTGTTGGTTTGTACACACACTGCTGCAGAATTGAAACCCATTGGCTAGCTTCAATAAAGCCTACACTAAGTGTACAGTAAGTATACACAATATGTATTCTAGAAAATTCTTATCACATTTTTTGTGCTTTTAAGTCAATTAGAAAGATTAAAGTCAATGTACATGTTGTCTACAGTTTGTGGTAAACTTTATAAATTCCTGTCAATATTTAAAGATTTATTTTTATTTTACATTTGTTAACCGGGGGTGTCTGACTGAGCCTAAAAGGCCCTTTTTCAGCAGAGGCCCGGGGAGAAAAGCTCCACAAAGAAAAATTACAGACGCATTTAGTTATTTAGACATGATCAGTATACACACAAATAGAGACATGTTTTTACAGTGGTATGCGGCACATAAACAGTTACAGTGGAGAGAACAAAAAAAATATTAATTTTAAAAATAAAGGTAATTAATAGATTTGTGGTGTACAGCTGAAATTTGGAACATAGGTAGAATACATACATAGTACACAGGTACAGTACATACATTGTAGATTAGCCAGTGTTTGTGAGTAGGATTGAAAACTATTATCAAGTGCTCTAGATTTAGTATGCATATGTTATTCACTTTCACTAGCCTGGGGAGCAATCATGGCACTGCCAACTTTGCTTGAGATGTTGCCTGATGTGGTCTTTAAAGGAAGCTTTGGATGATGTGTTTTGAATGCTAGTAGGGACAGAGTTCCATTTTTTAGCCACTGAACTACTATATAGTGCATCTCCAAAGCTATTGTAGCTGTTGGTGACTTCTAGTAGTAGTTTGCTTGATGATCTAAGAGGCCTTTTGGCTGAGTGATGTTGTACTAGGTTTTTGAGGGCAGGACACTTATTGGGGAGGTAATAGATAGAATTACAGAGGCAGAGCTGATTGTAGGTTAGGAGGTTGGGCAGCTCAAGCCAGTGGAGCTGTCTCAAAGCAGTACAGTGATGAGTTCTATATGAGCAATTTGCAGCAAAGCGGGCAATTCTGTTATAGCAGTCTTCCATTTTGCTTAGTACAGTTTTGTTGAGATTAGTCAGAATGGGAGATGCATAGAGTAGGGTGGATAGAAGTTGGGAGCAAGCAATGGCTGATCTTGTGTTGTTGATAAGAAATGGTTTGATACGGTAGAGTGACCCCAGTTTAGCATGTACTTTTTTAATAGTTAAGTTGAGATGAATATCAAATTTTAGGTGGGAGTCTATGGTTATTCCCAATAGCTTAGCCTGTGCCACTGGAGCAATTGGAGTAGCATTTGTGGAGTAGCAAAGATGAAAGAATATCAGTAGGAAAACTAAAATTAGGAGGAAGAAGGTGTGAGTTATGCCTGCCAGGAAATTGCAAAATTAGTTAATATTTCTTTCTCCACAGTAAAAATTGATAACAATAACTTCATGCTGTCATATACTGTTGCCCTTTCCTGGAATTGAACATTAAGCCATGTAAGTCCACTGACTAATGACATATGTGAAACACATGCCACAGTTAAAGTCTTACCACAACTGTGCGAATCCAGCTTTGTAAAGTAATTACATCATGTGATTGTGTTGCAATAAATTTGTATGAGATAAAAAGGATGAGAGAAGCTTCTCCTACTGTAATTGTATGCATTGTAGCAGTTGTAGATGTCATTCATGCATTATGGGTGTTGAACACCTGACTATGTGACAACAGAGGCTACATGATATCGAGTAGAATGAAAGTGCCATTGTGGAAGTGTGCTAAAATTGTGAGATATTTGGATTTTTGAAACCATGACATCATGTAATTGCTGCAAGAGATATGTGTGCCTGTAATTTCTTTAAAACATTGTTGCCATTTGTCACACATCATTGCCTGCTGGTAGGTATACACAAACATGCGTGTTGTATAATGCAATGATCACTGTGATGTGAGAATGCCAATCATGTACAATGTGTTGATAATCACAGACTTGAACACATGTCTTACTTAGACAATGACATACAGAACATCATCTAATTTCATCACACCACAGGAAAAGTATTTCTATTGCTCATAGGAAAGCTTAATTCCATCCAATGACATCATCATTACCTAATAAAGCATGTCTGTGTGGAACATTAGCAGATATTCTTGTAATAGGAATTCCCAGCTGTAAATGCACACAGCAGATAGCTGGGTGGCAACAGTTTTACCTGCATGCACATTCACAGCCATACTGAGACAAGGGACTCTAAGAGGTAATGGCTTGATTTGAACTGACTGTCTAAGATCACAAGGTATAGAACATTGACTGAATTGCACACGCCACACAAATGTTTGTTTACCTTTGTGACAGTGCACCACCATTGTTTAATACAGCGATGTTATTCTGAAAAGGAAAGAGATTGAGGAGAACAGTAACAAAACACAGCTGCTTAGCCCATAAACATTATAAGCCTTCTCTACTCAACATGACAGACAAACATAGTCACAGTAGTCAATCATTGCTGGATTCAAACTACCTACCTATTTAGTTGTGCAGTCTACAGAGCACAGTATCAACAGACAGCATCACAGGTTAAGTCATACAACAATTGTGATGTAGTTTATTTTTAAAAGCATGATGTAATTATTGTGTTTCCAAAACTGGGAGTTACCTAGGTATAAGAGCAATGTATGGGGTAACCTCTTCTAGTGAAAACATATCTCCTTAGTAGAAGTTTACATAAGAAGTGTTTTCATGGAGACAATTGTACATAACAGTGCACACTTTCACAGTATATAAGCAATGCTGGATTTGAACCCCCTACCTATCTAGTTACAGAACCTAGAGATCACAGTATTAACCACCAGCACCCCAGGAGAAGTCTGTCTTTCATAGTGAGAGATTGTATTTATAAAAGGATGACCTCATCAGTGTGTTTCAGAGAAAATGTTTGTAGTAAAAGTGGGATAAGGGGATGGGAAAGTCCTCTCCCAGGTACAATTCTTCCTCTGAGTGGAAGATGCAGTATGTTGAACTTTAAATAGGAATTTACTGTAGCCCATGATGTTCCTTGCTAACCTTTGTGCAAATAAGCAGTATACACATGAAACCATGTCTGGATGGAATGCAGAACAGATATGTGTTATGTCATACTTCAGGTGTCATGATTTACACATTTTTCATGACAGGTGCAGTTCTTCAATCTTTATACGTATAAGAGAGGTGTATTGCAAAACACATGAGGAACCAATAGTATTTTTGCTGTTAGAAACATGGCTTATGGAAACAGTTTTGAATCAAGAAGGCTTATTATGACACAGAAGGAGTGGGAAAAGGTGGATAGTTGGTGACAGTAATGCAGACATAATAAGAGATTAATGTATAGTTCACTTTTTCACATATTTGTGTTGTGTTACTGTTCATTTTGTCACCATAATTATTCAGGCAAGATCTGACAGACAGAGTTCCCAACAAAGATCACATTAATACAGCAGCAGGGTAATGATGTGTTAACAAAATGTGAAGCCAACACTTATGCACAAAGGAGTCAAAACATTCAAGAACACTTTGGTATACATCTGGGTTTGGATCTTAACTGTATTCCAAAACAAACCTACAGACCTGAGTATTATCTAACCAGACCACATAGGAACTCTTACTTCACCAAGTTCAAAGCTGACAACAGATTAATGCAAAGGAGAATGTATGCATTAGTATTCAATGCACTGGTGGCAGTTGTAAAATCCTGTAATGTGTACATTACACTCAGTAGGAAAATAAATATGAAACAGTAAAAAGGCATGGCTCCGAAGTGGCAACTGATAGAGATACGGAGGCAGGGACAGAAACAGATAATGAATGTTATATTTTTCTGGGCCATTTTTTAACATCTTTGTGGTGTGTTACTGTTATGTTTTTCATGATAAGTAATAAGCAATGCTGTGTAAAATCAAGTGTTTCCTAGAGGAAACAAGCAGGGGTCAAAAAGTAGAAACAGGATTGAGACATAGGCAGGGTAATGGTGGGTTACTAAGGTATGTGGACAACAGTTAAATACATAATAGTAATATAAATTAAATGAAACTATAAATGAAGTATAACTTTCAAATATTTCTAGATTCAAATCCTTGACACTATGCACAAAGCATTTTACAGACATGTAAATTATGTTAACACACTACACAGGAAATATTACTTTACAACCTTAATTTTACTAGTTTGTAGGGACAGTCACAAAACATTGAGCCCAGTAACAACAATATCAACAGTACATAAAGTGTACATTACACCCAGCAGCATAATATATGATCCGTAGATGAACAGAGATGTGTTTTGTTAAGGTATTATGTCTCACGATTTACACATTTGTCATGACGTCTAGAATTTTTGGGTAGCATACTTCCTAACAGCATTTGCAACTGAAACATCCTTTGCAATGTATATTCAAGTCTTCAGCTTGTCAAGAGAAGAATAGCCTGACTGTACATAATTAATCACAGTAGTGCGAAGGCTACCAAAGGCATGTGGCCAAAGGAAAAATATGATTTTTTTCATAAGGTGTGAATTTCCATTCCCCTTAAATTACAGGTGCCAGGCATTGAACAATTGCTAAGGAGACAGACTGATGATGCATAAAGTGGAAGAGACACAGTGAGGGGAACGTTGAGGCAGAAAGCAAATGCATTACCACAGAAGTAGGATAATGGAGGCTCATAACAATAAGTAGGCAACAGCTACACATGAAGTAGTTTAATAAAAATAGTCAATAGCAGGTTGACATGTTATTAGAACCTTAAACTTATGCAAAAATGAGTCTATGCATGTGAGCATTACCTCAGCATGCCACAAAGGAACTCCTACTTCACACAGTTTAAATCACAGAATTGAATAGACAGTGACAATTTTCTGAAACAGAAAGGGTAAAGCAAGAGAGAGTGATGGAAAGAGAAATACCAAGAGATTTGTTTATGGTACATTAGGACCATCTTTATGTTGTGACAGTCTTAGAGGTTTCTTCATTATCAATCAGGCATGCCCTGTACAATAAAGTGTTACTATAGCAAGCAAAAGGGGTAGGCAAGCAGAAACAAGATCAAGTCATGAGCAGGATAAGGGTGGCTTAAGTGTCCCTGTTCAGGGTGGAATGTTTTTGCAATGTTTTCTTGCTGTATTATTCAAATGGTACATTAAAGAAATGGTGCATCTGGAGATAAATGCAGGCATTTGCAGTTAAGCATAAGATAGGAATCTAAAATGTCATGAAATAATAATTTGACAACTAGCTGTAAACGAACCCCTGACACTATACAAAAACATCAGACATCAGAAAGGGAATTATTTCAACAGACCACAAAAGAACTTTCAGTTCATTACATCCAGCAGCCTAAGAACTTTTAGAGTAACTGATTCAAAGTACTGCCTTTATTCTGGCTTCACTGTGTATTTCTATAGCACAGTATATTTAAGTTCATTTGTATGATCCAAACTTTGTTAGTACAGCTAAAATTGAAATCTTCAGCTGTTGTCATAGGAAGTTAAATGCCATTCACCATTACTCAGCACTGATGTGTGATGCCAACCTATGCACAAATGGTGAGGACAAAACTGAAGGCTTTTCAATGAGACATTTCTGACGATATGTGTCACATGATGATGTAATATTTTTTCAACCAGATTAAGCTTATGAAGAAATGGTGAAAATGGGGGGGGGGGCAAGCAGAGGGTAGCTCACAAGGGGAAAAATATAGGAATTTACAGGATGGTGATGGAGAGCACGTCCACTTCTTCAGAATATCAGTGTAGTACTGTTCACACAATTTCATGAATTTGGAGAGTCACCACACCAGGTATGGATGACAATGACAGAATAATGTTGTATAGCCAGTTGGACCAAATCAAGTGTGTCAAGGTGATACATAGGCAAAGTGGAAAGCTATGCATGGGGCATAATTTTTTGTGGGACAGGTGCCTATTTTTTTTTGTTTCTTGTAGACATAGGAATGTTATGTGAAGTACTTAGGAAATTAGAGTGTCAGGTAAGAAGGGTAAGTTAGGTAGCAGGTGTAGACATATAGGTCATAGAAGACAGATAGGGATGGTGATGGACACAAAGGGTTGGGTGACACCATGATTGGGGATAGGAAGGGAATCTTGGAGGCACATCCACATTCAGCTTAAGAACAATTAGAATTTAGTCCTCACCCTCAGAACTGTCATCACTGTCTCGTGTGTCAGTTGGCTGGGTCAGTGCTGGATGTGGTATTGGTTTAGCAATACAACATAGGACCTTTTCAACCCTTCTGATTCAGGCACAGGGGCCCCTCTCCATTATGCCTTTCACCAGACCTGCCAGCTTCTAATGGGGACAAAATCACCACCTCCAGAAGGGTAACACTGCACCAGCAACTGAGGCAGAGCTATCTGATGCAGATGGAGCAGGTAAGGCAGGAGTTGTGGAGGCAACACTGACAGGTTGTGACCCAGATGTGCTGAGTGTCTGTGCTGACTGAAGGGTGCTGCCACAGCCACCTGTGGAGGTATGGTGGGCCAAACCACAGTGGTCAGTCTAGCTCCCTCTGCTGATGGGCATTTAATATATTAAGAAATATATATATATATATATATATATATATATATATATACACACACACACACACACACACACACACACACACACACACACACACACACACACATGCATATATTTATATGTATGTATGCATGAAAAAAGAGAGATAGGGTGGGGGAGACAAAAAATAGAGAATTAGAACAATGGCATGTCACATTATGCTATTATTTCAATATATAATCAAATATGAGAAATAAATATGTACACCTTTTCCACATCCAGATATGATGGGAAGGAATTAATATGTCATAAAATCAGTTAGTCAATCACAATAGTAGGATTGACAGAGATTATCTACAGTCCTGTCTTGGTTTGTGATTTACTATGGAGTTGCCTGGTAAGAGAAGCTTTATTTGAATTTATATTTTATTTCTTGCCACTATTTTTCACTATTTATTAAATGAAGGGATAGCTTGTAGATAAGAAGATTTACTTTGATTTATATTTTGTCATTTTTCCTTTAATTTCACTGTTTGTTGTTAGAAAGGGGTAGGTTTTAGACAGGCAAACTCTAGGCAACTTAAGGGACTTAGCTTTAAAGTCACACAGACTGCAGTAAGGACAAGCCAGAACTTATCCAAAAATCCTGTCTTGTTTGTGATTTAGTGTGGAGTTGTCTAGTAATATAAGTTTTATTTGAATATATATTTTATTTCTTATCACTTTTTTCACTGTTTATAGGAAGGAAGGGAAGGAAGGGACAGCTTGTAGACAAGAAGATTTACTTTGATATATATTTGCTCTTTTTCCTTAAATTTTAACTGTTTGTTGTTAGAAAGGGAATGGTTTTAGACAGGCAAACTCTAGCAACCTAAGTTACCTAGTCAGCTATAAAGTCACATAGACTGCAGAGAGGACAATCAAGAGCTTATCTAAACAATCCTGTCTTGGTTTTTGATTTTTTTACCTTTACTGTTAAAAACAGGTATGACTGCTAGATATAGTGAACAGAAACTACTGCGCATGATGTAAAAAAATCCAGCTTTTGTCTAACTTTCAGAACTTGTACAATTAGAGCAACAAATTTGTTGTACTTTCTTTAGTATTTAGTTGTATATTGTTTGTGTGATTTTTCTCACAGAGGTTGATTTAAATTCTCTTTGAATTCTGTGGTAACTGATTTTGATTATTCTTTTCTTTTATAATGTTTTATTCATTTGAAACTGAATATGGATTCTTTAAATGAGTATACCATTAATGATTTGCTAAAGCACAAATATTTATTTATTTATCTATTGACATTTGTTGACCGGGAAAGTCCACTGGGCTTGAGACACATTTTCAGTGGAGGCCCGGGAAGAAAAGCTCCAAGTTATATGAAAATCATTACATGAATTTGTAAGGAAACAAAATGATAATTATAAAGCAATTTGAATAATACAGAAAACTATCTAAACAGAAAATATGTTGTAAAAAGGCACAAGACAGTAACAATGGAACATTAGCATGTAGGAAAATTATACAGTTAGAAATATTTAACAATACAGCTCAATTTTTTTGGGGGGGGAGTAGGAGAAAGGAAAGACAGAATTAGAGAGTTAAACTTAAAGGTAAGACAGATATAGTTAAAATCTTATAGCTAGGTAGTGGGAATAAGTAGATTATAGGTGACATATATTTAATGGTAGTATTAAAAGGAGAAAGTGACAGAGAAGAAAAAATGTGTTAAGATGGTTGTACTGATGTGTCGACTATGATACTAAAGATTAGGGATGACTCGTATGGTGTAACAACATAATATATACATAAGTATATTTGCTATGTGAAACATATTTGCTAGATTAAGGAGGCTGCGGATATGTGTTGCATGTGTAGCTGGGGTAATCAGTGAGATGTTGCTTTAGTTTCTTTTAAAGGAGATTATGTTGTCTGATTATGTAACTGATGATGGGAGGGTGTTCCACAGTTTAGTTATGGAATGGGAATAAAGGCAGCTACCTGCTTTTTTACTAGGTTTTGATACTTTAACTAGGTGTTTGTTGTTAGAGCGTAGATGTTTGGATGGGACATAAAGTTCAGTGATATTTTTCAGGGAAGGGCAACACTCAGGTTTATAAATGAGTGTATGGGCAAAAGTAAGTTGTGTGTAATGTAGGTAATGTCCAAATTCTAGCCAGTTTAGTTTTTTAGTTGCCTGGCAATGGTGGGTGCAATTTGGTTGGGCTGATGCAAATTTTGCAATCTTATAATTAACAGATTATACTTAACTTACTATTTACTATTAACTTATAATAAATGTCTTGTAAAGACTAATAAATGCTATGTATATTTAAATGTTAACACCTGATAACACTGGTGATCTCTGTTCCTCATGTCAAAAGTTGGATGATTTGCTTAACCATTCATAGTAGTAAATCTAGACTTATTGATGATGATTGCACTTGTGCAATTGGCACAGCTTGGAGAACTGTTGTCACATGTATTTATAACTGGACTGGTGAGATAAATAATGTTAGCAAAGAGCAATTAGAACTTGTTTAGGAAAAATTGTGTCTATTGTCTACAAAGAATACTCAACCCCTGTGAAACAAGAAAATGCCCCTGAAAACTTTGGAATTCTTGATACAAGTATTCCACAATCTGAGGATTCAGAGTGCTTAAAAGGAAATAAAAAAAAAGAAAGAAAGAAAGGAGAAGTTCACAAAAATTCACAAGGAAGAAAAAGAAACAGATAAATGTCTGTAAAGTAAAGAGAATACACAATAAAAAGGACACTGCTTTGTTATGTAACACAGATTACAGGGAATGATAACATTTTTCTATCAGAAAGCCTTCAGTCTACAGAAAAAGGCATCATGTTCCCAAAAGAGAAGGCAGAAAAAAGCAGCAAGGGGCAGGTGAAAAAGAAGAAATCAAAACTGAATGTGGAAGAAATGAAGAACATTACTGTAAGAAAAAAGAGGAGAAAGATAGAAAAGAGACCACAGCTCTCTCTGTTCTGAGTCAGGCAGAATTTTTCCCCTCCCTCCCACTCATTTAAGTTGTCTTGTTAAATACCACTGTCTTTCTAGTTGCCCGCCTCTTATGTTAATCTGACCATATATCTCATTTCTCTCTACTTTCACTGGCTTATGTGAGTAATCACAAAACCATCACTTTTGAAATCCCACCCCTTCAATTATTTAAATTTATTGGCCATCCTACAGTATTTCATAGTACCAAAATACAAAAGTAACCACCCCTTTCAGTCCATCTTGCTGTTTTAAAAATAGTAACTCTCCACTAAACCTTAACTTTTTAAACAGGTAAAACTCAAGTTACCTACTTTCATATCTAACTTCTCTAGTGCACACTGCAGAGTGCATTCTTTTCAATCTTACCTTTAAGCATCCCTGTTACTAGCACTTTCTCTAATACCTAAAAGATCATCTCTACTTGACTCCAAGTAGACTTTTCTCTATCTGTTAAACCTAGCACTTGCTCCTACAGTACTTATTACCTTGATACGGCACTCTTATAGATAGCACCCCAAAAGGCAAACCCCATTTCTCGGTCACCACGTCCCCGGAATCTCTTTTAAAGTTTTTTTGTCTAGTCCTTCTAGCATGTCGAGGCATCAGTTGCTAGTGTCCTCTCCTGCTCAGCTGGTGAATCTGGGAATATTGAGGCAATGTTACAATTGCCTCATGTACACAGACAACCCTCTCCTCCTCCCACAAAACACAAATACATGAGAGATGCAACTATACGGCCAAACTGGAGGCGGAGCTCTCTCAACATAGGACTGGCAAGACCAGTCAGGAGGAGAAGGTTACCACACACACTATAGACCCAGTCTCACATAGTACCATCACAACCTCAAATCATACACATAAACACACAAAGACATACTCGGCTCTGATCAAAAATCTACCAAAACAGCAGAGGCCACCAAAGCAGACACCCAAACAACCACCACCTCAGAACACAACACCTGCAACACATAGACCTCACAGTCAGAGTGTCAAACAGTCACAGCCCTTAAGGCCAAACACAATGCCAGACACACTAGTCATTGGTGACTCCATAGTCAGACACACTGACGTCCCGCTCACCAGACTGAGTAAGGAGAAGGTCACAGTAAGCTGCCTGTCGGGCGCTAGAATCCGCCACATAACGCAAGCACTCAGGTCTCTCAACAGCAGGTACAAATATGACTCAGTCATTGTCCACGCTGGTGTAAACGACCTGAGACGCACCTCCTTGGACTACATGAAAAGAGACATTGAGGAGCTCTCTGATTATGTAGCCCAGGCAGGTATGACCCTGACCTTGAGCAGTATCCTACCTTCACCAAGAATGATGCCACAATACAGAGATAAGATGATCAGCTTTAACAATTGGCTTAAACTCTGGTGTCATTCAAAGGGGATCCAATGTCTGTCTGCCTGGGATGACATGCTGGACAAGCCACGCTGCTTTGCAAGGGACGGCTTGCACCTGTCACCCTGGGATTCGGATATTGGCAAAGGCTCTTGCCACCCCATAGTGCCTTTTTAGGCAAGGCTCAAATTCTAAACCTACCACCCTAGAACACAAAAAGGAAAAAACTAAGGGTAATGCTGCTCAATGCCAGAAGTCTAAATCTCAAAATGCACGCACTCGAGGCCCTTCTCAGTATGGAGAACATCGATGTCTGTGCAGTGACAGAAACCTGGTTCAAGGCTCCTGAGAGCACCCCAGCACTATCAGGTTTTACCTCTTATCATGCGTTCCGCCCCAAAATCCGGACAATACCAAGAAAGGAGGGTATCCATATTCATCAAAGACACCCACACCTCAAGACTGGTGGCAACGCACGATGCATCGGAGACCATCCAGGTGCAATTAACCATAGGCAAGACTGCTCTGCAAATTGTAGCATGTTACAGGCCACCCTCACAAACTCAGGAACCTCACATGGCCTTCCTGAAAACACTAGAGGGATAAATGTATCACCAAACACCATCATACTAGGTGACTTCAATTACCCTAATATAAACTGGGAACACTACTCAAGCCCAAACACCCTAGCCCAAAAGTTCCTGGAATTCATAAACTCAAATGCCATGGAACAACTAGTCACCATCCCCACAAGAGGAGAAAACATACTTGATCTCATCATCACGAACATGGGAGCACAATGTTCAACACCGGAAGTATACCCCTCACTGGTGAGATCAGATCACAAACTAATCTCGCTGGAGGTCCTCATCCCACCCCACCTGAAATAAAAAAGACCACAGTAAAGAACTTCTCGAAAGCCGACTTCACACTTCTAAAGACTAGTGTAGTCTCCTTTAAGGCCCCAGAGCCGATGGAAAACAGTACTCAAGCCACTGAATCACTTACAAATGCCTTCTACCAGCACCTGCAGGACTGCATGGATAAGGCAATCCCAAGCAAAACAAAGACTCTTTGTACCAAAGGCAAGCGTCCACTCTGGTGGACCCCAGCCATAAACAAACTCTACAACAAAGGAGGAAGCTACTACAAGATAGAGCAAAATCCTTAAAAGGTAAGACACCCTTGATCACTATAAGTAAAAAACTAAGAGCTCTCATAAAATCATCCAAAGCAAATTTTGAGAGAAAAATAGCTAAAGACTCAAAAGACAATCATAAGGCCTTCTTTAGCTATGTTAGAAACCTGGGAGGAAACTCCCAGATATGCTCAGAACTAGTTCAAAATGATGTGAAGATTACTGATCCTACAGACATTGCCAACATACTGGCTGACAGGTTCAGTGCAAACTTCTCCCCTCCCCAAAGGAGAGATATCTATACCAAGCGATTGCAGCCCCCAAACATCTCCAACGCCCAAGTGAGAACTGCTCTCCAAAGCAAAAACACAGCATCCATGGGACCTGATGGTGTCCCCGGCTGTGTGCTCCACGAACTCAACGAGGAATTAAACCCACAGCTAGGACAGCTGTTTAATCATAGTCTTACCTCTGGATACGCACCCAGGAGTGGCGCACTGCAACTGTGGTCCCACTTCACAAAGGCGGTGCCTCCACCGACCCTGGAAATTACCGGCCCATTAGCTTGACAAGCCTTATCTGCAAAGCCATGGAGAGGATCATAATGGACCTCATAAATAAAGACATAGGGAATTTGCAGACTTTGGATCCATCCCAGTTTGGCTTTGTCAAAGGCAGATCATGCCTTCTAAACTTGGTTGACTTTTTCGAAACAGTCACCAAAGCCATTGATATGGGAAAGGCAGTCCATACAGCCTACCTCGATCTGGCGAAGGCCTTTGATACAATACCCCACTCGGGTATCATTGAAAAACTCATCAGCTTAAATGTTAACCCATACATCACAAGATGGGTTGCAAACTGGCTGAGTGACAGAACCCACAGGGTCAGAGTTGCTGGCGCCATGTCAGACTCAAAGCCTGTCACAAGTGGTGTACCACAGGGCTCAGTCCTGGGCCCACTCTTGTTTGGCATCTACTTTTCCGAAGTACAAGCAAACACAGGAGGGTTATGGCTGACAAAGTTTGCAGATGACTGCAAACTGCGCCATAGTAGAAAACACATCTGACACAGATATCCTTCAGAAGGGTCTCACAGAAACGGATAACTGGTGCCAGAGCCATGGCCTAAAGTTAAATGCCAAAAATGCATAGTCATACCCTTCGGGAAAAACAAGGTTACCCCTAGCTACCAAATAGGTGGCAATCCACTGAGTACAGAAGAAGTTATCAGGGACCTGGGGACCCAGGTTGATAGTAGTCTGTCATTCGACACCCATGTAGCTAAAGTAGTTAGGAAGACCTTCTACATTGCCCACCTTATCATGAAGGGATTCTCATCTAGATCAAGGGAGGTCATAGTCTCCCTATACTCATCACTCATCAGGCCAATGATTGAGTACAATGCCCCATTCGGAATGTATCTGACCCGACACTTGCAGCAGCTGGAGAAGCCACAAAAGTTCCTCACCAAAAGGATAAAGGGTCTCAAACATCTGTCCTATGCTGCCCGACTGAAAGAACTCCAGCTCTATTCAGTCGCTTACCGCTTGCTCAGAGGTGACCTTTGCCTAACATACAAGGCCATGTCAAACCCAGATTTGATGAATATGCTTCACCTCAAAAAGTTAGATCCGTCAGAGCCACAAGGGCGGAGACTTAAACCTCGACACGGCTATTAATAGGACGTGCTGGAGGGATAGATTCATCACCCAAAGACTCCCTATGCTGTGGAATAAAATCCCGGTATATGTGAGGCAGAGCACCTCGCTGGCCTTGTTCAAGAGAAATCTTGACCAATGGATGGGAGATCGCAGATATACCCCAGGGATTACCTCAGTGTCACTGCTCAACAGAGGCACAGCAAAATATTGGGTATAGTTCCCCATACTAAAGGGGTGGCGTAAGCCACAAAACTATGGGCTAGGCTTGTAAATGCCCTCGGGCAGATAGCCTAGTATGAACCTATGAACCTATGAACCTATAAGATAGATGTTCACAACATGGCTCAAGCTGTGGGTGTACAAAGGCAGCTGGAAGAGAAGTGAATGTTTGCTAATGTAATATGCGATGAAAACAGTGGGATTAATAAGACTAATGGTGATGAAGATCATTCTCTTGTAACAATTGATATAGCAGATACTACTGAATTAGAAGTTGAAGATTCTTCAGATCTGGTCAGAAAAGATATTCTTATAACTGGAGATTCAATTATTAGAGGAATTGATTGACATTTGCAGAGAAGATAATGAACATTGAATCATGTTATGCTTGCCAGGAGCAAAAATAGAAACTTAAAATGCCTTAATGTAGAGAAGTATGGATCTGTTTTTATTCGTGTCAGTACAAATCATCTCATCCACAAGGACTCTTTGACTGTTGGTAGGGAACTCACAGTACTCATAAATAGTATAGATTGTACTGGTGTCAGGACATATTTTTTACAAATCACAAATAGAAACAAGAGTCAGGCATCCATGAATGAAAAGTTTTCTAGGGGTAAATACCTACATGAAAAAAAATATCTCAGTTTAAGAAATGGAATTGTGAAGAGCATTCAAGCCTAATTTTGGGCACACATTCACAGAGGATGGTGTGCATTTATTAAGGTCAGGGAATTGAAGATTTGCAGAAGATATTTTCCAGTACTTGACAAATACAAGGCAGGGTTTTTGCCAGGACGAAAATTTAACATTTCACAGATAGCAACATTCAATGCATCTCTGGTGGTTGTTAATGCTAGGAGCATTAATAATAAAGTTTTATTATTAGAAAATTTGCTACATTCCCACAAGACTGATGTTTGTATTGTTTTTGAAACATGGTTAAAGAACAATGATTGGAAACCAGTTCTATCAGGGTATAAATGCTTTTTCTTTAACAGACATTCTAATAAAAAATCAGGTGGAGGTGTGATGATAGGGATTAGAGATTATGAGAACTGTGATTATTACATGTTCAGTGATAACACCAGTACTATAGATTGTGTAGCTGTAACAATATAGGTAACACTGGAACATATAACAATTGCTGTAGTGTATAAACCACCAACGTCAAGTGCTGATGACTTAGAAAATGTCATACATTTCTTGCATGAAACACAGGAGGGAAGAATAATAGTGGCTTAAATTTACCAGAAACAGAATGGAATAATATTGATTCAACAACATTAGTAAGGGGATTATTCACAACATATGCTCATGAACAGCAATTGCTTCAGATTGTAAAAAAAAACTACCAGGGAAAGGAACATACTAGACATTCCCCAGGATTCATGAAGCTTGTGCCAGGCGCAGGCATAGCATAGGCGGTATAACACCAAATATGGCCATTGAGCGATTCAGGTATGATCCAATTCCATGTGCACTACCGGCGTACGCCAGAACTGTGCAGCCCCCGGCTTAGGTATGCTAATCACCCCATGTGCAGTGTCGCACCATGCAAATGAAGGCATATAGCGATTCATGAAGTGGCGCAGGCGTAGCCTAAGCCCACAGAAATGTAAACCAAAAAACACGGTTTACATTTTCCCAAACAGAACATCGGAGCTATGGAAGAGGGCCAGACCCAGGTATCACAACGTTAACATATGCCAATGGCGAAATACACAGCCAATGGCATAAGAAAAGATGCACAACACGTAAATAACAACATTTAATGTCATGTCCACAGTAATGCACAGCACGACCACAGGGCATGTGTGCAGAAGCTGTAACATAAAGAAATAATATAAAAATGTCATAAAATCACAACGTAATAGAAATCAAGTTAACAGCATAATACACAATGGTAGGCATGGAACACCACAACCAAGGTGCAAGGGTTGCTAAGGGCCTGCGATAGTGTTCGGCACGGTAACTATGAATTAGTAGTCAATGCCATGCAAATGAGGCAGATAATACTGAATCGCAAATGTCCCACCGGATAAAGGTTATACCATACGGCGCAGCAGTATAACACCGAGGAGTGGCTCAGAGGAGATACATGAAATCAGCAGAGGGGTGTGCCACCATAGCAGTAAGCATATTGGAGCAATGTAAATCTGGCCTGTCCGTTGCTAAGCAAAGCTGCAGGACAGGGGTGGGGAGGAAGGTATAGAATCGTTTAGCTGAGAGCACTCATGGTGCCCAAAAGCGCATGTGTACGGGGATGAAAACATGCCTGAAACCCAGTAATCGGACGCACGCGCCGCAAGCAATGGCAGAAACAGGAAGGTCAGGGGAAGAAAAGAAGGAAATGCGGAAGTAGGGTAATTGGAGTACTAATGAGCAATCAACACCAATCAACCCACGAAGGCCAATCGACGACAGCTGACAAGTCTGCTTGCAGAAACCTGCAAAACAGGATAGGGGAGGCATTGGAATGCAAAGAAAGGAGGGGAGGTATTGGATTGCAAAGATAGGAGACCTGACACAGCAGTGCAAAGCAAACTGACAGCAGACCGGCAGTAGAACACATAACGCAATATATGCCAGGTCCAGGAAAGTACAAATGAAAGTAGGCTGCAGGATGCACGCCAGAAAATGGTAGGTGCAACATGCAGAAATGTAAAGGGAAGGTCAAGAGGTAATCCACGGCAGGCAAATGTAATTCAACACCAAAGGCACCACAATAGTAGTTCCAGCAGTAAAACACATAAGATAACCTGTAGCTACGATCGTACATACACACCCTATGACATCATCGGTGTTCACAGCACAATAGTATAAAGTGTGAAAGCACCCAACACACACCTGTGTATTCCCAAACACCGCACCATAGGTGTAAACACACAGGGAACTTTTAAAATGTACATGTTGGGAGCTGCCATAGCTGTGATTCATCAGCATATGTTAGAGACTGACGGTGTTGTGGAGGATGATGCCGACAACCACCGCAGGCCTCGGAGGAGAAGGAGAGTGTTCAGACCAAGGGTAACCTACCAGGGGCTACATGACCTGGAGATAGTAGAGCATTACAGGGTGGACAGGGACATCTTACAGCAAATAGTGGAGCTGTGCCGGCCACACCTGAGAACCAGAAACAACAGAAGGGAACCCATCCCAGTGGACACGAAGGTATGTGTAAGCCTGCGAATACTGGCCACAGGTACCTTTCAAAGGCCAACTGGAGATATAATGGGTATCTCACAGGCATCAGCATCCAGGGTACTATACCAGTTCCTGGATGCCATGTTACCACATGCCAATGAGCAGATATACTTCCCCAGAACTCAGGAGGAGTTGGCCAGCAATATGCACCACTTCCACCATGTGGCACACTACCCGGAGGTACTGGGTGCGATAGACTGCACGAACATACAAATCAAGTCACCACCCGGTGAGCATGGTAGGCGCTACATAAACCACAAGGGATTCCACTCCATCAACTGCCAGGTCATGTGCAATGCCCAGGGCATTATCATGGATGTGTGTGCTGGCAGCCCTGGAAGCTACCATGACTCCCATATCTGGCATGCCTCACAGCTGTATCGGGTATTTGTCAGGGGGGACATCCCACATGGCAATCTTGTGGGGGATGCTGGCTATGCACTGGAGCCGTGGATGATGACTCCCATCTGAAAAGCACACACACCCATGCAAGAACGCCATAATGAGGCACACGCACAAACCAGAATCATCATAGAGCATGTGTTCGGGATGCTGAAATCATGGTTCCGGTGCTTGGATACATCTGGTGGAGCCTTGCAGTACTCTCCAGGCATGTGTGCCCACATCGTCATAGTAGGTGCCATGCTACATAATATGATCCTGTGGAAGCAGCTGCAGCAGGGACAAAATGGTGAAGGCCCTCATAGCCCACCACAATTGCCAAGGCCATTACAGGCACAGAGGGATTCAGACCATGAACACACTGTGCCAGCCCCAGTAGGCAGACGGAGGCGTGCCCAATATGCCTATGCCTTGGCAAAGAGGGAACGCATAGCACATACTCTGACAGTGTAGGCCCCTACGGACTGACACCTCTCCACCTGCACACACAGTAAAATGGATGGCACACAAACATGACCACCTGTAAATTGTAATGTATAGGTGGCCCAATGTGTGACTCCTACATAGGCAGCCCTCAAACAATGTAAACACAACAGCTAGTGGAACGCGGAATGCCAACACCTGAACAGTACATGAGCCTTACAGCATATGGTGGTGCTGTGTGCCTGTCACGTTCCCCGCCAGATATATATATATATATATATATATATATATATATATATATATATATATATGTACACATATGCATATATATAATACAGATAGAAAGGGCAATAGAGTGATATATGGTGATATAGATGGATTCAGCGATATCTGCTAATATAATAGATAGTTTAATGACATTCATAACACCTTGGAGGTACAAATAAATAGGATACCGCCAACCATGGAATGTGTAACATACCGACATGCATAACCACGAGGCTGAAAGACCGATAGAACACAGTACAGGAACAGTACAGCTGCGAGTAATAGTAAGATGATATGAAGGGACAGTTAGTCACCGTTGCCGGTGTTGCGGTCCACGTAGGTACTGTGTTCAACTGTGTCTGTGAGTGCCGTAGTCTGTGTAAGTGTAAGTTGAGGGTGCCATGTGCGTCTCTGTGTGACTGTAATGTGTGTGTGTTTCCGCAACATGTGTTTGTTAGTGCCAAGTCAGAGGCAGATCAGTACGGTAGGTGTGGGTATAGCTAGCCATAGGCATACGGTTACTACCTGTCCCACAGTAGGAGGGACAGCCCCCCCCTGGGCAGGTGTGTCCTGACATAAAACAGTACAAAGGGCAAATGTCCGAGATGGTAGGACATAAATATGTCCCATATATAATGTAACAGTCGTATTTAATAGTTATGCCTGTATGTAAGAAACGTAAATGTTACATGCAATATGATAAGTAGCCAAAGTCACACAACAATAGGTATGTATTGAGGATAAAAGTATGTGCTAACCTGTGTACTGACCGTGGCTACGTGTTGGCCTGTAAACACCACTGTGTGTCCCGCAAGTGTCCAACAATGACCATATAAAAAGGTGGCAACCCATGGCAAACAGGCTCTTTTACCAACACAACCACAATGACTGCAAATATCTGGGACAGAAATACAAGGGATAGCTGTCACTTACACATATCCCTTGATATATCGCTGCAATTACGGAGGTATACAAGTAGCAAGCTCACCTGCAGATGATATAGAAACCAATTAACAATGGCCCAATGTACAATCCCGTAACATAAGTCTACTAACTGTTAGCTCTCTAATTAGGGACGGAGCCCACACACACACATATACGGATTATGTAGAAATGCAAGGCCCACAAACCTGTATATGCTACGTACACCCACCGACATCCCCCACACTAGAAACTAAAGCAATACAGACTGTAATAGCAGCACAAACATCCAGTCAGTCAATTACATCTGCAGAACCCTCAACATACCATGTGAGAGACACAATTAAAGGCATCATGCAAAACTGCAGGCGTTGTATAATGGAACAAACAGCCATGTTACAGGTTTTGTTTGCAATACTCCGTTATCAGACGTTGGGATGACAGGTACACCCACATGTTGAACCAAATACTCTACCTGTCACACACAATCCACGGGGGACATGAATCCAAAGTATACTTGTCTCCATGTATAGCAGTTGCAATTACACATAAAAAACACAATACAGACCGTCTCCCTGAAGGTAGGGCAAATAGGCAATGCCCAAGTGGAGAATCCAATTATACCCCACTGTTGCCGCGTAATTGGTGAATGGAGTAGCTGCACAGCTGATATGCAAGTAGTTAGTCACTCAGGAACACCAATTGGCGGGATGAATCCACATGTTACAGGTATCGACATATATAAGGATGACTTGCCAGACATTCAAACCGTATGCTCATACTGAATACCAGTTGAAACACTGTGAGAGAGATAGAAACGAAACGCCGTAATGACAACAAGGTATGTAGAATGCCCGATATGTAAGGTTATGTATAGCATGATCTGTATTAATTAGTTTTACTGTATATATAGCCTGGTTTGCATTAATTAAACGTGTCCGCAATGCATAAAGTGGGGAAAGGTATTTATGTAGTGATGTCTTGCTGAGCATACTAACGCTTGTAGAAACTGTGCGTCCAGCAGTGGGACACAAGGTACACAGACACCACAAGGGATGCTACATGAATGCGTTAAACAGAACAATTCCATACAACCCGCCGTCAGTGGTAGGGTATGTCCAACAAGGACGTGCCGTAGCAGGGGATAGTATATGCTGATATACTTTCACAGCACGCATGTGTATGGGCATATAACGTTAATGACATATCTAAGGTGGTCCTGCTGTGTAAGTATGCTTTGCATTATGGGATACTATGTGAAATATGTGTAATGAATAGTATTATAGGTAGATATGACAGATATTCTACACAGCATAACAGGCATATCACGCATACCACAGGTATCGTCTATTGGTATGTACAATAACAGGATACATATGGCTTGTAGGCATGGGACATTGTAATAGCATGATAGCTAATCTAAATGGAAGGGCTACCAAGCAACCATGCACAAAGGACATGTAATAGCTTCACAGGTGCATAGTGGGGTACTATGCAGTCTGGCAAGTCCATGTGTAAGCACGACTACAGTGTTCACACTAGTGGCACCTCTCTAGGGTAGTGTCCTGTGAACAGCAGAACCATGTGTCACCTGCACCTCTGCACAGTACAGCCACTGCAGTGATCCCAGGCCTACATGTGTCTCCCAACCATTAAGGGAGGTATCACATGAACAGTGCTACTGACTGTCCCTGCGTGATGTACATAGGACTTATGTTCCAAAGCATGGTGAGTGTCCGGTTTGGGAATGTAACCCACAAGCACATCCCACTCATTGTGGCGTGTGTGCACATATCCATGAGCATGTTGCTCACAGTGGCCTCTGCTTATGTTGCGTATGAGGAGTATATCCATTAATAATGTTGTGGACATGGGCCCTGTCTGATCAGCAGAGATCACCCCTGAGTATGTAGTATGCAAATATGTACAGATGTGGTGTCCGTAGTGCAGCCACATACAAACTGTCGGAGCTCAGTAAACGTCATGGCGTGTTAATGTTGTGGCATGTAAAGCTGTAGCTGTTGTGTAAGGTACACCCTAAATGGGGCGGTGTACCCTTGAATGTGTGTAGATGTCTTGAGTTCAGAGGTACAATGGGTGCCTATGTACCAGCTACACACCCAGTACAGATAGGTGTAGCCACGTAGAATGATATCCATGCCACAGTGGCAATACGGTAACCACAGGAGTGGGTGCGACATATGTGTCTACTGCAAACATGTACAATGTGATATGTATGTAGGGGACTATCATCCATGTGATAGTCAGTGGGTGAATGGTGTAATGCAAAGGTGATGTGCATGCACCTTGTGTCATACAGCTTGATGCCATGATAGTCATATTATGTATCTGTCACAGCGACACCCGTATGGATGGAGTCAGTATCAGCTGGTGGAGCAATCATGGTGCTTTGTATGCAGGGGTTTGAAATCTAGGCAGGGAAAGTCCCCTGTGCTAGCCTGTTCTGCAGGGAAGCATATACTGAACATGAGGGGCCTATGACTGAGGACTGTGGTATGCCAAATGTACCTGACATGTAGTAGGTACTATGGTATGCTGGCCTCACTGTGTGTGTCCTGTCCATGAGCCACATAGCATAACATCCTGAGACACAGGGTACAATGTGCAGGTGGATGTGTATGTTGTCAATACCAGAATGGGGAATGGTGCTAAAAGGCAATGAGAGGACAATGTAGGATGTGTGGACTCCCGTACCATCAGCAACTGCCCTGGTAACTGTATGAAAGGAGTCCACCATGTGTAGGGGCCATGCTCTGGCCCTAACAAGCCCAACCCAGGTGGCAGCAAAGGACGGGAGCCCAACAATGTCTCTGTGAATGACGTCCTTGATGATGTGCCCCATAGCCATGCAGAACAGTCCAGTCAGGTGTGTAGGACTATAGTCCCACTTGTGCATTGTGGTGCCACCTGTGTGTAGTGTGATAAATGCTGCTGTGTGCCATTCAGGGGCTACAATGTCTGAAACAAGGCTATTACTGTATATGGTGGCCTAGTGGGGAGACATGTAATTCAGAGGTTGGTGGACATCACAGCCTGGGACGTTGGAAGGTGACATGGGGCCAGTGTCCCAGGACATATAGAGTGTAGGTCAGTACTGTGTAGGTGTGACCACAGGGCACCACAATGTTCATGTATGGATTGTGGCCCTGTAGTGAGTGAGAGGGTGTAATGTCAGCATTGAATCCATCCTCCAGCATGTTGCCAACATCACCTGGGTCTGTAATGTTCCTGAGTGACTGTTGTATGTGACAGCAGATGTGGGTGTTGCCATCGACTACTGACATACCACCATAATGCCTGGTGGTACACCCCGGAATGTGTGGCAGTCATGTTTACGTAGCTAGTCTTGGAGTATGTGATGAGGGAACCTGTGGCCCCACCACGGCTGACCAGTGAGCCACCCCACACATGGGAATGTACACCACTGTGCAACAGCCTACACCTGTTGTTGTACATCATATGTCCATGGAACATGACCACCAGAGTGGCGTCTGTTATCTGGTGTGTACCATCATGGCTCTGTGTGGAATAGCTTGATCTGTGCAGTTGTGTACATGCTAATGAAGTGCACTGGGGTATGTGTCAGCATTTGTATGTGCATTGTCCATCTGCACGGGTGTCATGACGTTAACAACCGCTGTCAGCAGATGTCTGTAGTAGGTGTTGTAGTACTCATGTACTGTGTATGCTGTGATGGGTGTGGTGCCGGGATGTGGCTAACAAGGTTGATTAGCATATGTTCGGAATCCACCAATGAGGGGATAACCTCAGGTGTGTAACACCAGTCACATGGTGGTAGTGTTCATGCCAAGGTTAATGTAGGTCTTGGAGGTGGTGTGTATGGGTTGATCCAGCAGAGCGGAGGTTATGACTCATGGATGCGTCAGTACATGAGTGGCTATCCCAGTGAAGTGTGGGTTAGTGTCAGTCACACATCAGTAGTAGCTGTCTGAGGCCCACTGTCCAATATACCAACAAAGAAGTATGTTAACCGTGGGGTATGATGTTGACTCTGTAGCTTGTTACAATGCGTATAGCGGTCCCGGACACAGTTAGTTGCACGTGGAGCACCTCTGATGCATTGTGCTAAGGAACTTGCCAGGATGTGTG
Organism: Protopterus annectens; assembly: GCF_019279795.1. Lineage (NCBI taxonomy): Eukaryota > Metazoa > Chordata > Ceratodontiformes > Protopteridae > Protopterus > Protopterus annectens. Next base: position 1,028,914,415 of record NC_056741.1, read on the forward strand.
CAAAACATAGTGGGATATGGGAACCCCTCAGATGTGCATGTGCCGGTCCAGGTATGTGCCTGAAAGGTATGGTCTGTCTATAACCTGTCATTGCAGGTGTGCTCTGCAGAGCCTAGAGGCAGGTCCCAGTCACTGCAGAGATGTTTTAGTGGTGCATTATAAGGTGTGCCTTGCCTGCGTGCATCACAGAGGAAGATGCAAGCATTGTGTCACATGACCCCATGTCGTGCCTGCCAGTTCCTGTCCTGCCGGTGACAGTTATTGGAAACTGTGCAAGACAGGCAGTATAGAAGCAGCAAGAGCCTTACATGTGAGCTGTACTCCCAGGGCTGACAGGTGCAAGTCTTCTGTGCCACAGCATTGTGTTTGACCAGGTCAGTCAAAGCGGACAGATACCAGATGCCTGTGGAATGACAATAGGAGCATAGGCAACTGTTGAAGTGACACAGTCGGTCATTGTACAGTGGTATCGTGTCTGGACGAATGCAAAATGCTCCCCAGGGCTTGGCCCACACCCTCAGGGCTATAAGACTGGTGAGCTATTGCATGTCCCTGCATATGTAGTCTGTGAAGTGGCATCAAAGGGCAGTCACACTAACATGGAGAATGACAGTCACATCGTACCTGGTGAGGTGTGGCATGGGTGCATAGGTTATGTTGCAGAAGCAGTTACCCGACAGCAAGATGTAAGCGACTATCGCCTTGTGTAGCCTGCTGTGTGGAACTGCAGTGTGACTCCCTACAGAGTCATCTATGACTGGTGTGTTGTGAATGTTATAACTCCCTATTGGCTGTATGTGATGGGCACACATGAGTCTGTGGGCTATAAGCTGGTGATGTTGTCTTCCATGATGGGGGCTACCTCTGGTGCCTACAGTGAGTATGGAGACGTACTGCACAAGTTGTCCTCGTAGGTGTGGCCAGTGGTGTAGATCATGTGAGACTATGTGATGGGTGGGGTGTGTTGCGAATGTTACACATCCCCAAATGACTGTCAGGTGCAGTCAGGGTTGGTGACAGCATTACCCCAGCCATAGCTGTCAACCTCCTGTCCCCAAAATGAGGAACATTAGCCCTCATACTGTGTGACAAATGGGCAAAATGTGGAACACTTACAACTGGCTTACTAACAGCTTGAACTAGGAAGGGCATATGATGGCTAAAATAGGCTGGTTTTACGTATAAAAAAGATATTCTAATGAATTAATATGATTCCCATCTATTTAGCCATGGCTAGCAGGTAAACAATTTCCAACAATGAATGTGTGACAGACCCTTTCAATGTGGAACCTTGAGGAACATGCACCTTTTAGAACCCCAAATGAGGTACATTCCTCGTAATGAGGTACACTTGAGAGCTATGCCCCCCAGCATGGCTGCAGAAGTGCATCCCCCACAGGCGGTAGTGTCGTATGTTGGGAGGTGAGCATTGAATGTGTACATGAGACAATTGCTCTATTGCCACACGTACGACATATCCCTCATATAGACAGGCAGTAGCACTGGTACGTGACAGTTGGACATGCCTGTATATACAACCATGTCCCACAGGATATGTGCGTTACGTGTGTACAACAGCTGTTGTACCATAAGCAAGCTGGGAAGTGTAGGACAGCCAGTGTACCTGTGGGAAATGGTGTGGAATGGGTGCTATAGTAATCAGTAGCTCATGACATGCTCACAAGTTCTGAACAAGTGCCTAGCATGACCATACAATACAGATAGGGTGTTGGATAATGTCAACCCAGAAGTGGTGATGACAGTCATTTTGGGTGGCACCGCACTATAACCCTGCTGAGTATGGTGTGCATGTCCATGAACCATTATCACTGTAGATGTTAGCAGTACAGATATACAAGACAGCACAGATATTTGATTACAAATACCTTTGTATGTCACAGGAGTGTTCCACCAGTGGCCTGTTGACAGACTCACAACTACAAAAGGTGCAAGAGTGACATGTGCACATCACACCAGTGCCAGCTACAGTAGAACAGGGTTAATGTGTTGTACCCCACCCTCATTGTAGCCCATACCACACAGACAAATGTTAGGCATCTGTATATGTAAGGCTGTGAATGGCCATGACCTATCAGTATAGCTGTGTCAGTGTTGTGAACAACATACAGAATGGGCTGTGTGGGTGAGGTGTGTGACATATGTGCTCAGTCTGATGGATGATACCAGCATTGTCACCGCTAGGTGAACATCCCTGTACCCATAAACTACTACCTAGGCTGTGGTCAACATTATGGACACTGTGTAAGGGATGGTGCTGTGCAGTGCACCCCCCGACTTGGTGACATCTCCAGGCCCCTTAGGTAGTCATATGAGGTACCCATGTCATGTCAGGGTGCCATCCATGAGCACGGAGATCACTGGACAGGCATATACAGCACTGTGGTGACCAATATTGGATCACATACCACCTTTAAGGGGTAATGGTTATGCATGGATGTGCGATACCAGCCTTCACAATCCTCACCTCCACTATGCAGCATGCTGTCTACCTTGCAGAAAGACATTTGCTACACCATGATGATGGACATGCTACATGTCCATATCCTGATCTATAAGACATATGTCATGGACAGCCACCGTCCTAATACTAGGATTGCCACAGGCTGGACAGATCCCTGTGCCATATATGTGACATACTCCCGCCATACCATGCAACCCTGTCCATCAAAGCTGCACATGTCATCCCAGTCATACATGGTGTGATGGCCGCATGGTAGATGTACTATCAACTGACTGGATCAGTAATGTGGCACTGATGCACCTTGCGGTGGCATAATGGCTGTCTGTTACAGCTTGGAAACCATGCCCGCACATGCTATGGTTGATAACCATCCCTGCGAATGTTGTCTGACTAGCCATTGTCCCATGTCTATCACATGTGCAATACAGGCGATCCGTGGCAGGATGTTGAACAGCTGTACAGTGCTGTGTAGATGTATATGGCAAAACACATGCATGTACAGGTGTCCATGCGTATGTGTGCTTTGTCACTGCTCAAGTCCATTACGGCTGTGTCTGTGTTGATATGTGACATATACACAGCATCCAGGTCAACAGCAGTACCGTGGACACATCCAGGCATGTGCAGATAGGTAAGAACACAAGTGCAGGCAAATAGACATGCCCACAGCAAGACAGCATTTACATGGAGTATGAACACTGTAATGAGGTGACACACGTATATGGTGATGATATCTAATGCATAATGGGTGTGACATATGTGTGACACAAACACGTCAGTCGTGTCAGTGTCATGATGCTTTGCAAAGATAACTGTGCAGATGTAGTAGATGTCATAGAAATGTATGTGCAGCAGTATCTCTGTACATCTCTGAAACTGTGACCTGTCACCATCATTATGTCTTACAGATAATACCCCGTACACGCCTCCCAGCATACACCCGCCAGGAGGATGATGTCCTCATCCCACAGCTCCATGACAACTATGACTTGTTGTTCAGCCATGTGCCACAGCATGCCCAGCAGTGGGATGACCTGTGGCAGGATCTATGCAGGAGGGTGAACGATGTGGGTGGCCATAACCGCACCTACCAGCAGGTGCGCAGACACTGCATGGACTTGATACGACATGCAAAACAGCGTGCCACTGCAATCGCCAGGGAACAAGGTGGAACAGGTGGTGGGCCATCAACCCAGCCCCCACTCACACACACCGAGGAGCTACTGGCCAGTCTGGGGACACCCAGGGAACAGCATCCAGAAACACTAGCTGCCATCGTGGAGGTGGGTGTCTCCCAACCAATGAGCCTGGAGTTGCCTGGTAAGTCTACTGCACATATGGCTATTATATCCCATGTAGTTGCATGTGTCACTGTACATTATGTAAAGTAACAACATATGCAAGGTATGTGGACACACATGCTGCATACTACAGTATGCTACGTTGTGTATGCACACATGTGCATACTATATGCTATTGCACAGGTGAATGTGTTCACATGCACAGTGCAACCTGTGGCTGTCATACAGTCATGGATAATGTTCATACTGGTGTGTCACCCCTATACAGGTACCTCTGGCGTGCCACACAGACATGAGTCCGTTGCAGGTGAGACTGTCATCAGTATCAAGCATGTTACAGTGTAGATCTATTTGCCATGTGGCCAGTTAACACTTGCACACCTGATGTTTGCTCCAGTCACGATATGCAGGTTGCACCACCCTTCATTCACAAAGGCCACCCATGTGCAATATATACAAATGTAATGATACACTGACTTGAAACCACAGTACTTGTCATTGCGACATGTGTGTTCAGCTGTGCATACAACAGTGGAGGTGTTCTACAATAGAGGCATATGTAGTATGCATTGGAACAACATGTGTGGTACGCACACAGTACCACACAGTGAGCTGTGATATGGGCAGCTAACAGGTGTCACCATTTTGTCATAAGCCCCTGCATTGGGTGCACACATTGTGATGTGCCACCTGACATGTCCCAGACATGTAGTGTTCTGTCTGCAATATTGTCACACTATCGCATGACCTATACCCCACATACCAAACATACAACCCGTTGTCTGCATAGCCCTGTGGATTGTGACATATCTGACATCTATGGGTGTATGTCATATGGGGCAACACAGACATGTGAGATGGATGGCCATCACACACAATTGGCCAACACATGTGCACACATGGCCATGGGGGATGGCCAGAGACATGTAGCCACACAGTACATGGGATGTGTATACACCCTGTTGCACATTGTCCACATATGGTCCAATTATAGCCTTAGTTGACCAATTATACAGTTGATATGGTACACTGGACAACCTAAAAGCCTGTGCACAGCTACTGGAGGTGTCACTGAAGTCTACCATATACGATCTGTTGAACATCACGACTGTGTTGCAGTTATGGGTATGCAATGTGTACATATTATGCATTCTACAGCAACATAGATGCCTCATGATGCCATGCAATGGCACAGTGTCTGTACTTCACACTGTATAGCAATGTAGACGGCTCACACTACCCTCCCATGCTCATGCAAATTTGCTAAACATGCATTCTATCTTTAGGGCATACACACAACACTGCAATGTGAAGCCCATTATGATGCTGTACATGTGTCAGGACACCATTGTGTCAGACATGTATGCATGTTAATGCACATGTAAGCAGATTACATGTCAAGGTCACGTCAGCCATGTGTACTTTTATCCTGTTCTGGGCCACATGGTGTATCATGGGGATGCATGCATACTACCATGATTGTGTGAACTGCATGGCTACTCATATGACACCTGCTTGCTGTAGTGTGCACCCCAGGGAGGTATGCTTACTAACACTATTAATGTCTGAGCTGCATGCCCTCTGCTGTATCCCAGGCATGCTGCATGCCATCCGACAAATCACATGCATGGTGTGTCTGCGTGTGTCTGTGTTTGTGTGTGTGTGTGTGTGTGTGTCTGTGTTTGTGAGTGTGTGTGTGTGTCTGTGTTTGTGTGTCTGTGTGTGTGTCTGTGTTTGTGTGTCTGTGTGTGTGTGTGTGTGTGTATGTGTGTGTGTGTCTGTGTGTGTGTGTCTGTATGTGTGTGTCTGTGTGTGTGTGTGTGTGTGTGTGTGTGTGTGTGTGTGTGTGTGTGTGTGTGTGTGTGTGTGTGTGTGTGTGTGTGTGTCTATTGTACTTTACAGTATTTCTTTGCATTCACAGGTGATGTAGGTGCGTTACCCTCCTGCGGTCCATCTGATGTTAGTGTCCCCACAGATACTAGTGGTGATGAACATATGCATGAGGTACAGGCAGGGTTGTCAGGGGCAGAATCTGTGCCAATGGTTACCATCCCAGCTATGTCCCCCTCTTCCCCGCACACAGTTCTGCTGCCAACACATACCGCATCACCAGTGGCCATAGAGGAAGGACAGTCAGCGTCTGTTAGCGTGGAACAGGAACGTGTGGTGGCTACAGAAGGTGTGTCTACACACCATGGTGTCAGTGTAATGACTGCAGATGTGCCACACAGGCATGTGGCCGGTGCTGCTCGTAGGAGGACCTCTGGCAGACATGCACCTGCAGGACAGAGCACAGCAGCTGGTATCACCAAACGCATGTTCCAGACTGTAATGGCGGCACAGGCACATGCTGAATGGCAGAACAGAGAAGGGCAGAGGCTGCAGAGGGCTGCTATCCATACCCTAAATTACAACATCCAGGCATTGGCAAATGCTCAACAGCAGATTGCTAATGTTCTGGATAGGTGATTAGGTGAAATGGTCGGAATCCTTGACCGAGGCTTGGCAATCTGTGAGCAGGAGCTGTCTGTGCTGGAACATCTGGTAGGAGTGAGGTGTAGGCCACGTGGACGTAGGCCAGCAACACCACCTAGTGTAGGTCGACGTGAGCATGCCACCTCACATGCCTGCTCCCATAGTGCCGGTAGTGGTAGCAGTGCAGCTGGTGCTGCGCTGTCAACACCAGGACACAGCAGGCCATGTGGACATGGCCCTGAATGTTCTCAGTGGGGACACGGTTCCAGCGGACATGTGTCGTTGGACAGTAGCCACTCTGTACCTCCACCTGGTGTTGCCCGTGCAACCCCAGGCAGACACAGGTCACGTGGCCATGGATGGACACAGTGAGCTGTACAACCTGCTCTGTACAATCTGGGGCTGTCAATTATACCCCGTGTAGGCCTCACAAATGGCAGAACTGTGTACACACATACACGCACACAGCAAACACAACTGTAGGGCTCCACAACATCCACATGCATTCTGAACAGACATGTCCAATCAACTCAACGGCCCTTACACACACACATGATGTCATCCATTGGTGCAGCCTATGCCCCTGGCAAACATATCACCCTGTGCATATGATGAAGCCTGTACCGCATCCCTGTCATCCACACCATCGGTGCAGGGTTATGCACAAATATTCTGATGCACAGGGTGAACAGCATAGTGAGAGGTGTATGTAATATTACCTGTGTATGCAGAGTGAGGGATGTGTATGTTGCAGTGGTTGTGTGTGAATACTGAGAGATGTGTATGTGACATAGGTTGTGTACTGTCGACATGCACCGGTCATACCATGTAGTGCAGGTGCAGCATGCATTGTGATGTGTTCATGGTATGTGTCACGGTTACGTCTGTAGCACCATGTTGGTTGTGATACCCTGGTTCCCTCCTACTTGCATGTGCCTACAGGTAGCAGTGTTTGCAGTCCCCCATGTGTAACTGTGGATTACTCACAGGCACATCTGGCAATATCAGCATGCTACATGTACCCTCAACCTGACTGTTAGAAACACCAACATGACACAGATGTCCACACATATACTGCACCTGACGCATGTGGTCAGTGCCACAGGCTACACTGGACAGAGGCATGACATACATAGCAGGACACATTACAGGTATGGTGACATGGTGCAGGGCTTGTACACAGTGGTCTGGCCAATGATGATGTGAGGTGTCACTTGGTAGCTGGAGGCCACACTGTGCAGCAGTAGGACCCTGTAACAGTATGGGAACATGGCCACATTCACGGGGTGTACACCACTATAGCACACACCCCATAGTGTGCAGGTGGGGACCCTTGCCTATGTGGTCATCACCCTCACAATACTATGCACCCACACGACGTGTCACAGAGAAGGAACATGCACAGGTAGCCAGTATGGCTGGGACCTATGGCATCAACAGGGTAGTGCACTGCATCACCATTACGGGTTAATCACCACGTGGGGTTAGTGATAATTTGTCACCGTATATTAGCATACACCCTCACACCAAGCACCAGACATACATACAGACACACACACACTGTGGTGACCACACATGTGTATACGGACAGTCGACGTGTGTGATGCAGCACACCGGCCGACGTCATGCTTCCCACACTGACGTATGTACAGATCTCTACAACGGTGTACAGGGATGTGTAACAACTGGGACATATTCCCCGTGATATGTGGCATCTCTGGTCACACATTCGGACACACATGGCAGTGCTGGGAATGATACACCTGCCATATGATGACACGTTTGATAGACATGCAGCGGTATTGATTGCATTATGTGTACCAACGCTATATCTGGCAAATGTGCTGCTATATGCACATGGGAGGTTGTAGGTGTTACAGGAGCCATGTGACATATAGTTGGTGACACCTGACCGCTGTGTATGCATTATGTCAGCACCGTCACGTAACAGCGACATAGCGTACTGTTTGCACATGGCATGATAGCATGGTGTGTGACACAACTGTGAGCCACCCCCTGCACACATACATCTACACAGGTGGTTCACCACATTATGTACACACATCCCTCCATACGTGCTGTTTGTATGTCACCGTATACAGGTGTCAGTGATGGGTCTGCATTGCGACTGCATGTCATAGGTAGGTGCAACTATGTTACGGACATCGGCCACTGCACATGCATGGTTGCTGCATGCACAGTACAGATGTCACATGTGTCTCCTGTTGCCATGTTTGTATGCATTGCTATTGTTGGACATGTGTGTTGACATACATAACACATGGACTGTGGTATGATATCACGGGTGTCACAGGTGACCAGTACAAGGGTATGTGTTCCAGTCAACATTGCTAACCCCTGCATTGTGAGCATTCAACAGACATGGGCCCACCTTCCATTCGCATGTGTAGCATTGATTAGGCCACTGTTATGCACGAGGTACATCAAAGGCTATGTATGTATGTGTTGTGTGTGCAGTCCATGCACACATCTGCACAATCACATGTATGACATATCCAGATGTGTGTTCATTGGTGTACAGCAACAGTCAGGTGTCACAGCTGTGTAAGGGCCGTGGTATGTCTTGAGCCGACCTGTTCATGTATACTGGTATCACTGCAATGCATAACACCTGTTGGATCCCTGTTGGTACATGTGTACTCTGCACAGCTGGGGTACACCTCTGTACAGCCCAGTGGTCATGTGTCACATGGTGTTCTGGTACTGTAAGGCTGTGTAGTGCTGCACCGACAACATGGTGCTGACTTGACAGCTACAGTGTATACTGCGGTGTGTACATGTGTGACCTGCACCTGTGACAGCTGTGATGGCAGCTGTGTGTGTACAGGTCACTGCATGTGTGACCGCCCTGTGCGTGAGGACAGTTATACCTTACTGTGCCCTTCTGTGTGTACACTCCATCTGCATGCACGACAGGCCTTTGCAACAGCTAAGTGTGTGAGCATGCCCAGTATGCTGTTGTGTAGATGGACACACAGTACAGTCCATGTACACAGTTGTGTAGATGGACACACGGTACAGTCCAATCTGAGACCTTCCGTGTTTACACTCCATCTGCCTGCAAGACGGCCCTTTGCAACAGCTAAGTGTGTGAGCATGCCCAGTATGCTGTTGTGTAGATGGACACAGTACAGTCCATGTACACAGTTGTGTAGATGGACACACGGTACATTCCACACTGCGCCCTTCCGTGATTAGACTCCATGTGCATGCAAGATGGCCCTTTGCAACTGCTAAGTGTGTGAGCATGCCCAGTACGCCGTTGTGTAGATGGACACACAGTACATTCCACACTGCACCCTTCCATGTGCATGCAAGATGGCCCTTTGCAACTGCTAAGTGTGTGAGCATGCCCAGTACGCCGTTGTGTAGATGGACACACAGTACATTCCAAACTGCGCCCTTCCGTGATTAGAATCCGTGTGCATGCAAGACGGCCCTTTGCAACTGCTAAGTGTGTGAGCATGCCCAGTACGCCATTGTGTAGAGTGACACACAGTACATTCCAAACAGACATGTGATACTAAGCGTGTGGGCATGGCCATTGACATCCTGTATAGCCATGGTGGTCATCCAGGCAACAGATGTCCATTTTCAATGTCACGATGGATGCCTACATTGAACACACTGGTTGCTGTCTCGAAGGGTGTACTGTCTGTGGCGCATCCCGTATCTATTTAGTGTTGTAGTGCTCCGTTGATATTTAGTTGCCTCGATGACAGCACTGCCGTGTGTTTGTCTACATCTACCTTGGGACAGTAATATGCTTTCAGACTGCTCACTCTCTAAACATTCCCTATCGGCATCTTTGCCTTTGCGGATGATGTCACCCACCTAGAAGTATGCCTCTGGGAGTGCTGTGTTCAGTAATCTCGGTAGCGCATTCTGTAAATGCGTAATGCTGTAGTGTGATAAGGTAGTTAGGTGTATGTTCAACTGCCGGACCTGCCAAGTGTGTGTGTGTGTGTGTGTGTGTGTGTGTGTGTGTGTGTGTGTGTGTGTGTGTTTCCAGCTGCCTGGGGACACAGTAATGCTTTTAGATGCCTCACAACACATACATTCCCTATCGGCATCTTTGCCTTTGCAGATGATGTCACCCACCTAGAAGTATGCCTCTGGGAGTGTTGTGTTCAGTAATCTCGGTAGCGCGTTCTGTAAATGCGTAATGCTATAGTGTGATAAGGTAGTTAGGTGTATGTTCAACTCCTAGTCCTGCCAAGTGTGTGTGTGTGTGTTTCCAGCTTCCTGGGGGACACAGTAATGCTTTTAGATGCCTCACAATGCATACATTCCCTATCGGCATCTTTGCCTTTGTGGATGATGTCACCCACCTAGAAGTATGCCTCTGGGAGTGCTGTGTTCAGTAATCTGAGTAGCGCGTTCTGTAAATGTGTAATGCTGTAGTGTGATAAGGTAGTTAGGTGTATGTTCAACTCCTGGCCCTGCCAAGTGTGCGTGTGTGTGTGTGTTTCTAGCTGCCTGGGGACACAGTAATGCTTTTAGATGCCTCAAAACACATACATTCCCTATCGGCGTCTTTGCCTTTGCGGATGATGTCACCCACCTAGAAGTATGCCTCTGGGAGTGCTGTGTTCAGTAATCTCGGTAGCGCATTCTGTAAATGCATCATGCTGTAGTGTGATAGGGTAGTTAGGTGTAAGTTCGATTCCCAAGCCTGCCAAGTGTGTGTGTGTGTGTGTGTGTGCATGCTCCCATCTGCCTGGGGACTCAGGTTATGCTTTTAGACGCTTCGCACCACAGATATATCCTGCTGATGTCTTTGCCTTTGCGGATGTTGACACGCACCTAGAAGAATGCCTGTGTGTCTGCTGTGTTTAGTAATCTCGGTAGTGCATTCTGTAAATGCGTCATGCTGTAGTGTGATAGGGTAGTTAGGTGTAAGTTCAATTCCCAGGCCTGCCAAGTGTGTGTGTGTGTGTGTGTGTGTGTGCATGCTCCCATCCGCCTGGGGACTCAGGTTATGCTTTTAGACGCTTCACACCACAGATATATCCTGCTGACGTCTTTGCCTTTTGCGGATGTTGACACGCACCTAGTAAAATTCCTGTGGGTCTGCTGTGTTTAGTAATCTCGGTAGCGCGTTCTGTAAATGCGTCATGCTGTAGTGTGATAGGGTAGTTATGTGTAAGTTCGATTACCAGCCCTGCCAAGTGTGTGTGTGTGTTTCCAGCTGCATGACAACAGTACATTGCTTTTACAGTATTCACTCACCATAACATCTGTGCGGCGTCTTTGCCTTTGATGCCACTGTCTACAGGCTAGATGTATGCCTGTGTGATTTCCGTGATCTACTACTCATGGTTGCACGTTCTGTCACTGCGTAATGCTGTTGTGTGGTACAGTGGTTACATTCGTGTTCTGTTCACAACCCTGCCACGTGTGTGTGTGTGTGTATGTGTGTGTCTGTGTGTGTATGTCTGTATCTCTCTCTCTCTCTCTCTATATATATATATATATATATATATATATATATATATTTTCTGCCCATAACTCTGCTCTTGCATGGACAGCTGACTGTTTCATGTATCACATATTTGCATAGCTTTCACATACCAATGGGGTATGTTGCAAATCCCAACATTGTCCATACAACGTCCATGTTACGGGCGGTGTTACACGCCCTTACAGGCGTTTGCTGTATATCTTGGCAGACATCTATCCTTGCTGTACTCTCACTGTACTCGTACACGTCGGAGGCTTCATGTATCATGGCCTAGTTTTGCTGTGTGTATGTCTATTTGTGCTGTGTGCATGGCTGTGGGTATGTCCCACTATCATCATTTGTAAAGGTGACAGCACTATAGGTACTTCATGTAGACTGCTGTGTCATTTGACATGTCAGCACATACATGCGGACAGTACTGAACGTCCTACTGCAGCACATTTCATACCTTCTGCGTTATCTTGCAGTTGATAATGCTGTTTCCTCACACATGTATCTGTTTCTGATCATACCACTCCACCTCCTAGAGCAAACATCTGGACAAAGCCTTAACTGATAGTGGGACACATAGAGGCAGTATTGACATGTTGCTCTTACAAAAGTAGATAGTTGACACAATAATAGGTTTTGCATTAGTATGACTTTTCTGACGGATTTGGTGTCTTAAACACACGTTTGTCATTATTTCATGACTTCAGTTATCAGGAATGTGCCAGAATGGTACTGATGTTACATGGAACACACCAAACATATGAGGCAGAAATCTGCACATTCTGCGTAAATCTGTACAGTTGCAGGGTATGTGTCTGATACAAGATATCAACTTTCTGACACCAATACACACACTGTATGATGGCATCACAGGCCACATGCCATTACATTTATATTGCAGGACACATCCACCCAGAGGGTTGTATTCCTCACACAGGCCAACAGCTGCTTATCCACACTAATTAGTCTATCATGTACCGTATGTGTACGCCAGTATTTGCACTTTCCATCAGTGGCAGAGCTCACGTAGGAGTATGGGGGACTGGACATTGTAACGGTGACACTGCATGACACCCTGAAGGACACATTTCTTTTGAGTCTATTAACCTTCCACATTGACTTTCACAGGGCATACGCTGTCATTCACATTTGTCGGAGTACATGCATATGACTTGTACATGTTTTCTCATTTGTCCTGATGTCTTTCTTCTCACCTGTCCACCTAGTATCACTAGTTCTGTACATGCATTTTGGACAGGTTACCTTCATACCCCTAACCTGTATACATTATGGGTAAACGCCCTGACATTTGACCTTTGCCCTTGTTATATTTGTCATAGTAATGTGCCTTTCTGGTAAATTGCTGGCAAGGCATTACGAACTGTGCGGTTAGATAATAGTGACTGACATTTCCATTACATGATTAGTAACACTCATAACATTCATATTCCTGGCTACGCCAGTATTCTATCAACGTTCTGACTTTGTCTGGGGTATATCTAATATAGTCCCTATTTGTATTTCATGTACTATGCCTTAGTGCAGCTGTCTTATTCTGACAGTTTGCCAGTTATGGTTACCATCTTGGTCGTATGCATGTCCATCCATGATAATCGCCAACATGACATTGATATAGGGCCCTACATATTACCAAAATGGTTTACGCAATATCCAGTGGATGGTTTGCCCCATTATTGAGAATATAGGCGTGTGCTATACCCACATCACTCCCACGGGGCAGGCCTACGAAATCTCTGCCAAACAACACCTAGGCCCATTTCTGCATACCCATGATTCCCATACCTGACAACCCTCCACAGTACCCATTACACATGTTTAATGTGAGCGGTACTGAAGTGTGGAGACACTTATATGCACTCCCCACTCTCCGGATATCAGTTCGTACGTCATACATTCTATTGACACATGTGTCATTACCCATGCACCTGCTACTGTTGCATGTACAGCTATATCGTATTTGCTGAGGTCACTTATTTTGCATCAATGTCGGTTGACACTACGCATGGATCCATTTTTGGGGTCCTGCAATGGTCACCTATATGCATGTTTAAAGTGTAGAACTTGCTGGACTGTCACTTTCTGGCTAATGGTTTGGAAGGCAGCGGTTTATTCACCTTTCGTGCATGTCTGTTTGTCTACTCATATTAGCTATAACGTGGCCTATTTATGTACATATGTCATATCTACGGGACATATGTTTGTTGTGTATACATATATACATGTACAATCCTCATTTCATAATTTGCTTTGGTTTACGTCTGTGGATTATGTGTATACACATATATCTGTATCCATACCATACCTTTACACTGTACATATTGTCGCAGTGTACAGCTGGTTGCCTCTTTATCTTCGGTGTGTTTTACATAAACTTGTGTCTATCTGGCAATGTAGTGGCATTTCATTTAAGACTTATGGTGGGAAATACTGGCAAGCAGTTCAGGTTACGACTGCATACCCTTCAGAGAATCCATGCTACTGACACACCTGTTATTCTATCCACTTTCTATGTTTGTTCTGGCACATATCTGGGGTTTGTCCCTATTTGTAATGGTAGTTTGCATGCCTTTGTCCGGTTTCATACTTTACGGGGTTAACAGATTTGAGCCATGTATATCTAACGTAGGGGAAACAGCATTCATTTACTATGCTGTGAGTGGATCACACACGCACAGGCGCACTTGCATTTCCTTATTGTGGGTTACGCGCAGGCGCACATGCATATCCTTATTGTGGGTTACATATGTTTACTAAGTCTTTGTGCTTACGTGGGCTTTATTACTTGTGACAGTACCAGTAAATTATCTGTAATCAGGTTAATGGACATATGCGAAACACACGTTCACCTTTACATATTTAAATGTCTGTACAGCACAGATGCATTTATTACACTTTAACATTATATGTGCTGTAGTCGTAGTTGAACCGGGACTGCATTCACGTTGGCCGGATGCTGTAACCACTATACTTTTGGTATTCTGACTCATTTATATGCATACCCATAGTACATAGCTACATTAACATATGCCTCACAGCTTCACTTACGACACAGGCATCCATTCTCCTGCTGGGAAAAATGCGGTACTACATATTACACATTCCCTATTCCCTACTGCTCTGGACCCAAGCTGCATATTTAATCACTGCAGGGATATTCAGTACCCCAAGGCTTATTGTCCTGACACATACAAGTCTTTAATTGTCAGGGTGTTCATGTGGTGATCTGGGTTTAGGCTTGTCCGCCTGGTGAATGGAACTGCCCTGACCGTGTTCAAATGTCAGACAAAGCACATGGACAGAGTTTGTCCATTTTAAACATTTTATCTGTGTTTACAGACACAGGTGTTTGGGCACCTGTCAGCTGCTTATAATGTTGGCAATACATAATATGGGTGGGGGTGGTTACAATACATAATCCACGGTGAGTGGTGTTCCCATTCACATTATTTTACCTGTGTTTACAGACACAGGTGTTTGGGCACCTGTCAGCAGCTTATAATGTTGGCAATACATAATATGGGTGGGGGTGGTTACAATACATATTCCACGGTGAGTGGTGTTCCCATTCACATTTGACTATTTTCTGTATTCATTCATACGAGGATTATTATTTTTGACATGAATTAACTATGAATTAACTACAGGTATGCAGTAGTACAGTAAACAAATGTGAAGGTTTGTTATAGTAAAAATGTACGGACCTCTGTAATACTCGGGGACTACCCCACATCCTTCACAACATTTCATGCTAATGTACATACTATTATTCTGTGAACTTTCGAAGTTTGTGAGAGCAGTATTTACATCTGTCCCTATTTGTCCACCCATCATTTTAGGCTTTGCCCAGATTTTGTTGCTGTAATAGGTTGAGAGGTGGTGTCGGTATGTGATTGAGTTGAATATATACTGTCGATAATTCAGTGGGGAGTAGGGTTACCACCTCTTCCTCTTTGCGAGGGGAAGTCCCACTTTGGACAGTTGTGTTCTGCGATGAAACCTAAGACATGGCAAATGTTCTGTGATTTTAAGACAAAAGTATTTTTCTTATTTTCTTTAATAGTTGCATGATACAGGTATTTTGTATCTGAAACACATAACTATTATTTGGGATAGCATAAGCAATTCAAATGCTATGAAATAAGCTTTTATCTTGGCAAACAAGTGTAATTCTGTCCTTTGCACTGGCTGGGGGTACGTTTTATCCTGCAAATTCTCACATTTCTACAAAAGATGTCCCACCTTGGGCATCTGAACAGGTGGCAACCCTAGTTGGGAGACCTGCATGGTGGACAGGTGTTCCATCCTGCGTAGTATGTTTTGCATGTCTGTCTAGAAACTGAACAGTACCGTGACTACACATACATGTTTTGTCCAGATGTGTACAGTACTAGACACCGTGGTGTGTAAACAACTCTGATGTTTCAACAGGTTACTTATCCCACGCGGGATGTACACACATTCTGCCAAAACATGAACGCACGGGCATTTGGATTTACGTAACTGTGATGGGATGTTTACAAATGTGGGATACATATTTGCAATCCTGACACTGCCTAGGATGATACTTCCTACTACATATGGGGAATGCTCGCTATGTATAGGTGTACGGCTGCGCAAGGCTGGTAGCTGGATTTGGTGGACATTCGGACATGGGTGCGGGTTATGTGCTATACAGGGGTTGTTGCGTATTGCATTTGCATGCATGGGTTCTGCATTTGGATGTCCCGGTTCCGCATATAGCATCCTATGTGTATGTGCTGGTTACGTTCCTGTTCATGTGTATATCACATTTTAATATTCATATGTTTGTGTGAGTTTGGTATACAATTTGGACTGTCAGGTTTCTTTACGGTTGTTATATGGCCACAACTGCCCAGCTGTGTACTATCACTACCACTGTGGGACTGATGGTGACCCTGCCCATGGGGCTAGATGTGTGTATTGGTGGCGCGCTGACATGATGCGCTTCACTTCCACTGGGTATAACTACTTACAGTGCAGTACATTACGGACACACGATTTTAAATATCATTTGTTCCATGGACGGAAACTCATATTGTGTTGCGTGCATTTCTGTTTGGTTCTCAATTTTGTGTGGCCAGGAACTGTCTTGCATGCTTTGCATACGTTTCATTATCCATGGACACTGATAGGTGCGATTACTATTGCAGGCAGACTATAATATTCAGCAGTTTAGGTTGCTCATCGACAGACGACATTGACACGCCTCCAGGCACAGCTTAGTAACACCCCATGCACTCGCGCACGTGTCCTATGCACGTGGATGTGGTGGCAGCGCACCTTCATTAATATGCATATGGCGCTACTACACCATATATATGCCGCACGGCCGGCGCAGGCCTTACACCGGTCTTGCGCCGAGCTTCATGAATCCGGGGGATTGTTTGTGTTCCCAAAGAAATTACTGTTAGTTTATGTCAATTTTTGCCACTGATGATGTGCCATGATCATGAGGCTATAAAGGTTAATTTGTTGCTAGATAATTCTGCTAAACTGAAATCTAAACCACTCCACAGAAGGTTGACTATAGATTATATAGAAGCAAAGCAGTCACCATGTAAAACTAATGGGAGTGATATGTTCAGTGGGAAAAAGAAATGGCAGAAGTGTGAATAGTTTTGAAAGAGAAATTGAGTGGAAGAAAATAAAAAAAACATGTTTAACATCAGGATCTAGGCATACAACGTCCAGGGGATATATTTCCATAAAAACAATATACCTGATTATGGTGATAGACAAAAAATATAAGAAATGGAAAAGAGGTCAAACTATAACTTTGGAAACTGAAACAAGCAAGGTGGACAAACAAATTAAGCATAGTGTGAGCCAAGATCAAGAAATATTTGAAGAAAAATTACATAAAGATATTAAGCATAATAGGAAACCATTTTATAGATACATAAGATATGGAATGAGTAAAGATATACAAATTGATAAACTGTGCACACATTCTAAAATGTATTTTCAGACAACAGATTATAAATATATTTTCAAAGTCTTATGCAAAACAGTTTGGCTTCACAAAGGAGGTGATAAATTGTTCTAGTGATATTCAAGTAACCTCAGATACTGGAATCAAAATAGACTTCACTGAAAATTACTATGAAAACTGGAACCAAACAAAGAACTGGGAGGAGACAGAATAAGCAATAATGATCTGAGAACACTTCAGCAAGAACTTACAGTACCATTTTATGTATTATTTACCATGTCATATAAATATGGGGAGATTCTTCAAGATTGGAGACATGCGCTTATTAAACCTGTCTTTAAGGGTAAGAGGAGTAGGTCAAATCCAGAGTCATATAGACCCTTAAGTCTACTCTCATTCTGTAGATAAATAATGGAGAAGGTAATATTAGATAAGTTATTGTCAGAAATGGAGAGGATGAGACTTGAAACCCCATATCAGCATGCATTTGCTGAAAATCTACTGCCACCTGTAATGTGATGTTTTATAACAATATTATAACAGCTATGAGTGAAAAATTGTGCTGTGATATAATTTATATAGATGTAACCTCAGCATTTGGCAGGGCCATACACAGAACACCGATCAATAAATTAAAACCACTAGGTTTTGATTTACTCTTGATAACATGGATAGCTGCATGACTTACAAATAGGATATGACAACAGTCATACAGCAATTGGACAGGTGAAATTCTTGGTTACAGTCGTGGTTTCTTACAGGGCTCTGTCTTAGGCCTTTAATTGTTTAGATTGTATCTTTCAGGCCTATCTTTTTCATCTGAGGTGTTCTGAAGTCTTTTTGCAGATGACCAGAAATTGGGAAATCTGATTACATGTGTTACAGATAGGACATGTCTGCAAAAGAACTAGACTAAACTGACCATTTGTGCCCAGGAGAGTAATATGCTGATAAATACATCAAATAATAATCATATGAGATTTAGGAAACATAAATTAAAAGGTGAATATTAATACAGCACACATTGATTGAAACTGCAGATTCATTTCAAGATGTGAAATAAGAAATCCAAACCAATGTGTAGCTAGACAAAATGATCCTTTAATAATACATAAAGAAATCAACATGCACAAAGCACCTCAGACTGAGTGCTTTTGCCTGCTAACAGTCAGGCATCATCAGAGTCATACTGGTGCAGTTCAAAATACATTTAAACAAGAAATTAAGTACTGATATCATATCCTGCTTGTTCAACATGTAAAAAAAAGACTTGAATATTTAAATTCTTAGCATAGAAAAAATGTATATTTAAAAATGCTAACTGCTAAAATACACATAAAATACTCTGAATAAATTAAAATTAACTACTATTTTTATATATACACAAATATAATGCCCTAAAACCACAATTCATGCTACTAAGACACTTGTAAATTAAAATGCCTTTTCAGCTGATATTGAAATGCATAGCATGTATCATATACATATTTCAAAAACATTTTTGATGTCTTTCAAATATTTTCCAAACACTTTGATTTCTTTATGTGTTATTAAAAGATCATTTTGTGTAGCTACATGCTGGTTTGGATTTCTTATTTCATCTCTCAGATTTACCTCTGTTTCTACTGAGGGACATTTTCTTGCCCTCATTTAAAGACATGGGTACATGAGTAGATCCTGCTTTGATTTTTTTCTAATCATATCAACCAATCGGTTAATGATAGTTATAGAACTATAAGTTGTATAAAAAGATTTATAAAGTCTAGGAAATCAGAGATGGTGAAGTTATTTGTTGTTAAATTACATTAGACCCAAACATGGGTATGGAATAACAATGTGGAATCCTTACAAGAGAACAAGCATGAGTAAACTGGAAAGAGTACAGCGGGAATCTACCAAGAGCATCCATGGATGTGAAAATATAAGTTATTTTAAAAGACTAAAATATCTCAACTTGTACAGTGCCTCTTATAGGTATTTAAGAGGATATATTTTGCAGACGTTTAGAGACAACTATCTCTGGGAGTGTTTGGGGTTATCAAAAAGTAGTAGAGAATCATCAGACAATGTATGGAGAAGATTCTCTAGGCTGACTTCAGAGTTGTGCACTGTTATTTTTGCTTCACTGTATAGTTTTTCAGATCTCTGCTGAAGGTGTTTTTCCCACCTCCTCCTATTTTCTCTGTGTCTTAAGTTGGTATAACTGGTTTTACATCCTGTGTGTTATCTGACTATCTCAAGGATTACTTGCAAAAAATTAGACCCTCTTAGTAACAGCCGGCATATCATTGCTGTAGCCTTCCTGTGTCCTGACAGAGTGCTCTTCAAACTGTCTAGAGATATACAGAGCTGAATATATTTTTCTGGCACTTTAGAGTTGTGTACTGGTAATTGTTGTTTGACTAATTTAATATTATTGCTGGCTGACTTCAGAGTTGTGCACTGTTATTTTTGCTTCACTGTATAGTTTTTCAGATCTCTGCTGAAGGTGTTGGGTTTTCCCATACCCACCCTCCCTATTCCTGTCTTGTTGTTTAAATTTGGAGGCTTTTGCAGTTACCTACCCCACTGTAGATTTGATCTGGGACACTCCCCCCAGTCCCAACTCTTTACCTCATTCTACCTAATAGACTCCTTCTGCACTTGTTTTTAGTCATTTTTATTTAATTGCATTTTTTAAACTGTTTGGTCTAACATTGTTACATACTCAAGTGTGCTAGCTTGCACTGCATTTGAATTGTTTTTACTGCTGTTTTAGCTACTTTTCTGTATATATATATATATATATATATATATATATATATATATATATATATATATATACCTTTCCTGTAACTAGTGTAGTCCAGATTCAGATTTGCTGTATCCAGGACTGTATTTAAGCTTCTGAACCCACCCAAGCTTTCTGTGTTGGAGGGAAGCCTTCTAGCTTATCAGTGTGAGTGGTAAGCACTAGGTAACCTATCTACCACATAAGGAGTGGTTCTGGCCCAGAAATTGTAGTTACTGGCTGTTTGGGCAGTTTTTCCATCTCTCTCAACTTTCTGATTTAAAAGCCCGCATTTACACTTGTTTCCCCCTTTCCTGTAACTAGTTTAGTCCAGATAGAGATTCTTAGTTTTAGCACTTGAATTTGCTTATTCGTGACCAGCACTTGTTCAGAACTTGTAAGCACTAAATAACCTACTAATTACTACAGCACTCAGCCTTCCTCATTACCTAGAGGAAAACAGTTTTGGTACTTACTTTCCTCACTTGCTTAGAGAAAAGCAGCTCTTGTACTCACTTTCCTCACTTATCTAGAGGAAAATAGTTTTTTATTCAGGCATGTCCAAGGGTCAGCTCCCAGTGTTCTCTCCTGTCTATCTGATGAATCTGGGCATCTTGGGGCAATGTAGAAATTTCCTCATGCACACAGACAACCCTGTCCTCCTACCACCCAACACTACAACCTGTGAGAGATGCACTTAACTAGCCAAACTGGAGGTAAAGCTCTCTCCAATCAAGACTGAACTTGACAGTCAAGAGGAGAAGGTAAACACTTGCACCATACCACACTCATCACATAGTCTCACTAAATCTACACCACCAAAATCCACACATAGAAACACAAAAACATTCACAGAGGCTCTCAATAATCTGCTCAAGCAACAGAGACCTCCAAAGCAGAAATGCAAGCAACCTCCACCCCCCAACACAACCCAAATGACACATAGCCCACAGACTCAGTGTGCCACTCAACCACAGTCAATAAGGCAAAACAACGTACCCAACACACTAGTAATAGGTGACTCTATAGTCAGCACACTCTTGTCCCACTCACCAGGCTAAACAAGGAGAAGGTTACTGTCAGCTGCCTGTCGGGTGTCAGGATCCACCACATAGCCATGTTCTCAGGTCACTCCACAACCAGTACAAATATGGCTCTGTCATTGTCCATGTTGGTGTGAACAACCTGAGACGTACCTCCCTGGACTACATGAAAAGAGACATGGAAGAGCTCTCTGATCTTGTAGCCCAGGCAGGTATGACCCTAGCTCTGAGTAGCATTCTGCCATCACCCAAAATGATGCCACAGTACATGGACAAAATGATTGACTTCAACAATTGGCTAAGCTTGTGGTGCCATTCTAAAGGGATCCAGTATCTGTCTGCCTGGGATGAAATGGTCGACAGACCACGATGCTTTGCCAGAGATGGCCTGCACCTGTCACCCCTGGGATTCTGGATACTGGCTAAGGTTCTTGCTGCCCCTATAGTGCCTTTTTTAGGCAAGGTTCAAATGACAAATTCACCACCGTAACAGGAACAGGCAAGCAAAAACTGAAGGTGATGCTACTCAATGCTAGAAGTTTAAATCTCAAAATGCAATATTCAAGGCACTCCTTAAAATGGAAAACATAGATATCTGTGCAGTGACTGAGACCTGGTTCAAGGCTCCAGAGAGCACCCCTGGACTACCAGGCTATAACTCATACCACACTTTTCAGCCATGCAACCTGGACCAGAACACCAAAGATGGAGGTGTGTCCATATTCATTAAGGATATCCACACCTCCAGACTAGTTGCTCAGGATAATGCAGCCAAGGTTATCCAAGTGCAACTAACTCTGGGCAAAACTGCAATCCAAATTGTAGCTTGCTGCAGATCACCCACCATGCCCCGGGATTTCCAGACCTCTTTTCTTGATGTACTGGAAAATATTAGGGTTCAACCAAACACCCTAATAATGGGCGATTTCAACTACCCGACCTTTAACTAGGAAAACTACTCATGTACCAACTCCTTTGCTCAACGCTTTCTGGAATTCATAAACTCCAATGCCCTGGATCAACTTATCCACACCCCCACCAGGGGCAACAATATCCTAGATCTAGTCATTACCAACATGAGTGACCGGTGTTCCACACCTGAAGTCAACTCCTTGTTGGTCAGATCCGACCATAAGCTAATTGTCCTAGATATCTACATCCCGCCCCCACCCCCATTAAGGAAACCACGGTAAAGAAATTCTCCAAAGCCAAATTCATGCTTCTTAAGACAGAAGTGGTGAACTTCATGACACCCATGCAGATGGACAATACAGTTACGACTACTGAATCCTACACAATTGCACTTTATAAGCACTTACATGAGTGCATGGATTGTGCTATCCCAAACAGAACCAAGATGCTATCCTCCAAAAAAAGGAAGCCAATCTGGTGGTCCTCTGCCATAAACAAACTGTACAACAGAAAGAAGAAACTTTTGCAAAAGAGTAAAATCCCATGAGTGGAGGAGCTCCCTGGACAGCCTCAGTAAGAAGCTGTGATCCCGGATAAAATCCTCCAAAGCTAGTTACGAAAACAAAATTGCCACTGATTCTAAAGACAACCACAAAGCATTATATAGCTATGTCAAGAATCTCAATGGCAACACTCAGATCTACTCTGAGTTACAGCACAATGGCACTAAATATACAGACCCAACTGATATTGCCAACATCCTGGCAGATAGGTTCAGTGCTAACTTTACCCCCCTCTCACCCCCTAAAGAGCCCATCTCTATACTGGAAGAATGCAAAGTTCCTGTAATCATGGCTGCAAAGGTAAAAACCACACTCTCCAAAGCCAATAACACAGCATCCATGGGAACAGATAACATCCCAGGCTGCGTTCTACACGAACTACAGAATGAACTGATACCTCACCTAAGTACCATGTTCAATCATAGCCTCATCTCAGGCTTTGTGCCTGCTGAATGGTGCACAGCGATGGTTATCCCACTCCACAAGGGGGGAGCCACCACAGACCCCGGGAACTACTGCCCCATTAGCCTGACGAGCCTGGCCTGCAAGGCCATGGAATGTATCATCATGGAACTGTAAACAAAGACATTGGTAATCTCCAAACTCTGGACCCCACCCAGTTCAGGTTTGTAAAAGGCAGATCATGTCTCCTAAACCTGATAGACTTCTTTGAAGCAGTCACCAAAGTCGTAGACAAGGGTAAGGTGGTTCACACAGCCTATCTAGATCTTGCCAAGACTTTCGACACCATCTCCCACTCTGGAATTATAGATAAACTCACTAAACTAGGTATAAATCCCTGTCACAAGATGGGTTGCCAACTGGCTCAATGACAGAACCCACACTGTGAAAGTAGCAGACTCCAAATCCATCTTCAGACTAGTGACAAGTGGAGTACCACAGGGTTCAGTCCTGGGTCCTCTCCTGTTTGGTATCTACTTCTCTGAAGTACAGGCTAACACAGAAGGTCTTTGGCTAATGAAGTTCGCAGATGACTGCAAACTAGGAGCCATAATCAAAACTTCTAACAATGTGGAAATTGTACAGAAGGGCCTCACTGAGACAGATGCCTGGTGTCAAAGCCATGGCCTCAAGCTCAATGCCAAAAAGTGCATTGTCATCCCCTTTGATAAAAACTCTGTACCCATGAACTACAACACAGGCGGTAGTATATTTAACACTGAAAGTGTGATAAGAGACCTTGGGACACAGGTGGACAGTAGTCTCTCCTTTGATAATCATATCACCACAGTAGTCAGGAAATCCTTCTACGTGGTACACCTCATCACAAAAGGTTTCTCATCCAGAAAAAAAGAGGTCATTGTTCCCCTCTACTCATCACTCATTAGACCCATTATAGAGTACAACGCCCCCTTTGGTATGTACCTCACAAGACATCTGCAACAACTGGAATGGCCGCAGAAATACCTCACAAAGATGATTACTGGCCTCAAACAGATGCCCTATGCAGACCGTCTCAAAAAACTCCAGCTTTACTCCGTCGCATATCGCCTACTCAGAGGTGATCTCTGCCTAACATACAAAGCTATGTCAAACCCAGAGCTGCTGGACATGCTCCACTTAAAGAAATCCCAATCCCTCCAAGCTACATGCTCTAGGGACCTAAACCTTGTCACCACAATAAACAGAACATGCCGGAGGGATAGATTCCTGTCCCAGAGACTTCCCATACTCTGGAATAAACTACCTATCTATATCAAACAAAGCTCCTCATTAGCACTCTTCAAGAAAAATCTTGATGATCGGATGGGAAATAGGAAATTCACCCCAGGGATCACCTCTGTGGCTCTGCTCGACAGTGGCACAGGAAAATAATTTTCTTGGGTGGCAAAAGCCAGAGTACCTTTTTGGCTGGGCTTGTATAGGCCCCAGGGCCAATAGCCTAGTACCTACCTATGAACCTATGAATGAGAAGTGTACTAATTGGTTGTCTGAGAAAGCAGCTGATGCATGGCACAGACTACCAAACTACATTACAGCAAGAACTAGTTTAGATATTTTTAAGAACAGCCTGGACACTTATTATGGGAACAACTGTTTTGGTATATTGGTAGGCTAGAAGGGCATTTTGAGGTCTGAACCTGTGGAAGGCATTATAGCCTTGCACAGTCAGGATGCTGTCCACAGCCTTGAAACATGTCAGCATGTTCCAAGGTGAGAAGTGCTTTCAGGAAATGCAGTTTCATGTTTAGATTCCTAACAGTAAGCAGCAGAACCATAAGTTTGTCTCAAATGAATTTTTTTACATCAGAAATTCTTGTTGTTTTGACATTGCCTAAATAAGGCACTAGGGGACAGGCAAGCACCTTTGCCAGTATCCGTAAGCCTAGAGGAGACAGGTGCAGACCATCTGTATAACCTGTATAACCTGCTGCACCTCCTAGCTTTCTTTCTCTGTTAGTAACTTCTGCTTAAACTAACCTCCTAAATCCTCAGCTCTACTACTATTGCTCTACTATATCCCCTCCCATTCTCCACACTATTTATCTTTTTTCGCCCCACTTCCTATCAATGTCTGTACATTTTCCTTCTTTTGAACAACTATGTTTTTACACTTAAATGTAATAAATTTAGACCACTGCTATCAGTGCAACCCTTAATGTTCATATTTTTTCTTTTGTTTTTCTCTTTATAATTAATTTCATATTTGCATTGTTATTTTTAATAGTTTTTGTCCTGTATGTTTATCTCTGCTTATGTTTGCTGGGGCAGATTCCCCTTGGGTCTCCACTGAAAATGGTTTGCTTACTATCAATGCAATGCAAATAGTTAAAAACTTTTTTTTTTTTACAGTTATTTTGTATTGTGATTGTTATTTAATATTTTTATATTGCCACTTTATCTTTACTTATGTTTGCTGGGGCTTTTCCCTTTGAGTTTCCACTTAAAATAGGTTTGATTGCAAACTCAGTTGGACTAAACTGGTTAACAAATGTGAAATAAATAAATAAATAAATATCGGGCAAAGCAGTGTGGTCTGTCAACCATGTCTTCCTGGGCTTACAAATACTTAAACCCCCTGGACTGACACCGCAAACTAAGCCAATTGAAGTCATTCAGTTTTTGTTTAATATTGTGGCATCATCCTGGGTGATGGTAGAATGCTGCTTAGGACTAGGGTCACATGTGCCTGGAACACATAATCTGAGAGCTCAGTTATGTCTGTCTTCATATAATCCAGAGAGGTATGTCTCGAGTCATTCACCTCCAACATGGATTATGACAGTCATAACGGTACTTCTTGTTGAGTGACTTGAGTACATGTGTGATTTTATGGATCTTGGCACTTGATAGGCAGCTGACCGTGACCTTCTCCAGCCTTTTGAGGGGGGCATCTGTATGTCTCATTAGGGTCTACTTTATGTGACCTAAATTTCATTTGACTGAAATTCATTTGACTGAGACCAAAACACTGAAAGTTCAAAAGACTGAAAACTCATTTGCCTGAAACTCATAACACTGACACATTAAATTAAAAGTTATATGCCCTTTTCCCCACTGTAGTGCGATCTTGGAGTTAGTATATATAGTTAGGGGTGGTGTGGGGGGCACAGCCCCCCACATTGGGGGGTGTGGGGGGCTGTAGTTTAGGTAAATATTGTTTTCTGCAAAGAGTTATTCATTGCAGTTATAAATATCCATGTGTATGGTTTAAAATGTATAAAGTATGCGGGGGGACCTCACCCCCCCACACCCCGCACACACACCCTAACTATATATACTAACTCCAGGATCACACTACAGTGGGGAAAAGGGCATATACCTTTTACTTTAATGTGTCAGTGTTATGAGCTTCAGTCAAATGAGTTTTCAGTCTTTTAAACTTTCAGTGTTTTGGTCTCAGTCAAATGAATTTCAGTCAAATGAAATTGAGGTCATATAAAGTAGACCCTCTCATTATGGGGTCAACTATGACAAAGACATTAGGTTTTGAGCTATTTTGTATTAGGGGATTATTTGCTGATTCACTGGTGTATGTGTTATTATGCATAGCTGTGTGTGCAAGTGATTTACTTGTGGGAGGTCTTTGGTCTTTTGGTAAGCTTCTAGTGAGTACCTCTGCATATGTGGGTTTATGTGTTGTGATGTCATTTTGTGCAAGAGGTGAACTGTTTGTGCTGACTATCTGTTTGATGTCTGGTTTGTTGTTACATGGGAGAACTGATTCCAATTTCATAGTGTAATTACATCTGTCACATAGGGTATTTGTTTGTTTTAGGAGTAAGTGGTTATCTGTCAGTATACATGAGCCAATTACTGCATTGCCTCAGGATGCCCATGTCAATCAGGCTGGCCAGTGAAATGATGGGAAACTGCCGGTCCATTATAGCAGGTTTTTACCATATGCGCTATTAGGGAAGGGAATAGGCTAGTTTGGGCTAGTTTGACCAGTTTTTGAGCTGGGACTAATAAAGGTGCTTGTTCTATTGAAGGTTATGAATAATAAGTGTGGCAACGCTGCTCAGTGTGCAACTAAGTTGCCCATAGTGCAGTAGGGAAGCTTGGGAGGGTTCCACTGTCAGATGTCTAGGGAAAAAAATTACTTTCAAGGTGTTTGCATCTATACAGGGCACCACTAACCCTTGTTGCACAGTGCACTGTAACGTGCAAAAGAGAGGCTTAAATACAGGCAAAATTAAATTAATTTACCAGTAGGAAAGCACACGATGAACCTTCACTCAGCAATCCCCAGCTCAGTCAAGCCTGGATCTACCCTCTTTTGCCACAAGGGTTTAGGGATGGCTGATTTAGTGCTCAAGTGTATCAATAACATGCTAGATTCAGCTGGTGTGAAACTAGTCTATGCTATCTAGATATCAGAACAGTTCAAATCAAGTGCAGAGAATGAAGCAGTCACAAACAGTGAAACAGTAAAAAAAAAGGCCAAGCAGATTTCTTAAAACAGAAAACAAAATGGTGCAGGTAACAGAAAACAGCTCTATTAGTCACAGACAAAAAATATAGGTTTTCTCATCACTGAGTATTTAAGTATCACTCAAGAGATAATAAACCAATAAAAAACATGTGAAATGTGTAACCTAGATAATTTAAGTGTCTACCTTTCGCATAGAACAAAAACACCAGGCCAAGCACATTTCTTAAAACAGAGAACAAAATGGAGCAGCTAACAGAAAGCAGCTCTGTCAGTCACAAACATAAAAAATATAGGTTTCCTCACCTAGCAGGGAATCAGCAATACTTTAGTTTATTTATCATTTGTTAACCAGGAATGTCTGACTTGGAACAAAGCCAATTTTCAGCGGAGGTCCAGGACGAAATGCTCCAGATGCATGTCTTTGTAATGTTCGAGGAAACTGGAGCACCCAGAGGAAACTGGAGCACCCAGAGGAAACTAACATGAATGCAGGGAGGGCATGCAGACTCCACACAAAAGGCACCCCAGCTGAAAATCGAACCAGAGAACCTCTTGCTGTAAGGCAACAATGCTACCGCTGCACCACTGCACCATCTTCAGGCTTTAAATCTTTTCAGGCAAAGACAAAGATCCAGAATTTCACTGAGTATTTAAGTATCACTCAAAAGAGAATTTAACCAATGAAAAAGAATGTGAAATGTATAGCCTAGATAATTTAAGTGTCTACCTCTCACATAGAATAAAAACACCAGACTAAACAGATTTCTTAAAACAGAAAACAAAATGGAGCAGGAAAAGGAAAGCAGTTCTATCAGTCACAGACAAAAAATATAGGTTTCCTCACCAAGCAGGGAATCACCAGCAGTGCTATAGGTTATGCAGGCTTTGAAACTTTTCAGACAAAGTTAAGGTATGCCTGCTCAAAATGATATAGAGTGATGGACTGAAAATACTTGTCAGGCTCACATCCAGACCTGATTCATTCATACTCTATGCTTTTCTGTGGCAAATTAATCTCTCTTGATGCACCTCACAGTTTTCTGCTATCTCCACTACAGCTGTGTAGTACAGAAAAAAGAATACATAAAAAGATATATAAAGGTATAATGAATAACTGTGTTGGCTGGCTAATTAATGCTATACCATAGACAGGTGATGGGTCAGTAGACATACACAACTGAGGGCTGTTTCCAGTCTTAAGTACATTCTCCCATCTACTCAGGACATCCAACTTGTGACTCTTCATATCACTGTAGTGGTGACGACATTCCTTCCCAGTGAGAGGGATGCCAGTTGCATTGCAGACAGCATTGGTCAAGCTATTCCAAGCCTCAGCCTTATACTGAGGCCCAGTATATTCCCCCTGCAGTAGCTTCTGGCTGTAGTGCTTCATGAGGAGTGACACAACAATCCTAGATTGTTTAACACCTTACATTTGTGCTCTAAATGTAATACCATCCATACCTTTGACAGCCATGTCTGCAAAAGTCAAGCCAGAAATATGTGTCTGAATTGGTGCCTAATTCAGATCTCATATGTAAGAGCTTGTGTAGAAAGACACACAGCATTGCAAGCCATGTTTGTGCAATTAGAAGCACAGCAAAAGCTTGGCAGACACATCAGCATCGAGTACATCAAAAAAGCATATAAGGTGTGAAATATGGCAGTGAGATTTGGCCATGTGTTATTTGCAAACTATTGACATGTTACAATATTAAACAATGAAATGCTTTGTGGTGTTTTTTATGATCATGGTCAGTTGAAGGACAGTTGGTATTACTTGTGACATATTGTCCTGTTGGGGGTTACACACTGGGAAGATTGAATAGTGCCATCTGGGAATCGAACCCATGAGAAAAAAATGGATAAAATATTAAACTTTGGTTATGAACTGTTAGTACCACAGGAAAACTTACTTTTAACATGATAATTAGAGGTATAATAATGTAACAAAGACTAGAAATATACTTCAGTGGTGCATGTATATCTGTGTTTTTAGTTAGTCATGGGACTGCATTGCTATGCAAAAGGCAGTGTTTGTGTTTTTAAATGCATTTCAGATGCATGCAGTTGCATAACCTGAGTAATAAATGGTGGTTTAGATTACATGCATACTTATAAGAATTATAACAAAAATATTGTACACATCCTATCTATGCATGCGCATTCTACATTAAATGTCATCATTGTCAAGTTTTGCATAATTGATACATATTATACTGAGCTTCTGTGCAAGCAGTAGTAATACATTTGTTGCAATAAACATATGTATGATACTGATTTGCATTTATTGTTACCTTTTTAAGCAAAATGTTGTGATAAGTGGCTTTATGATCCCCTCTGTAAAAGTATCTGTAAACTGGATTCAGCCTTG
Source organism: Protopterus annectens (assembly GCF_019279795.1). Taxonomy (NCBI): domain Eukaryota; kingdom Metazoa; phylum Chordata; order Ceratodontiformes; family Protopteridae; genus Protopterus; species Protopterus annectens. The sequence continues at coordinate 1,028,944,682 of NC_056741.1, forward strand.
CATTAGCTGTCTTCTCTCTCTATGCTTAAATCCCTTATACCTTATGCCACATGGAAGATTACCTGACAGGTGAAATATATTCACCAAATACTATCCAGAATGCTGATGGCTGCCCAACACTACCAGTCTTGTTTGCACTACAAAAGGCAACCCAAATTAAAAAGTTTCACTTTTTTCCTTAGGAAGTGAAATGTGTTTGTGCACTGCTGAGCCAAGTGCAAATGCAAAAGGCATCAGAAAAATAAAAACAAAATTGACAGAGAAAAAAACTGAAAGGAAAAATAATTCAATCAAAGGGTATACCTAGCAATGATCAGAGCAAAAAATGCATTACAGTGACGCATTAATTCTTCTCACATCTATTTGCCACATTAGTACTTTAATGTGTGGCATACATTATCAGGACTTTAGGTAATGCCAAATAATGGGAAAATGGGCTGACAATGGCTCATATGCTGTTAGCAATACTGACAATAGTTGAGTTTTAAACACAACATAATAATATTAAAAATGTGTCAATATGTATTCATATCCCCTCTGTAAAGATATCCATAAACTGAATCTGAACCCTGTATCAGAAATCCTCTTTGTCAAAGATCCCTGCTCTTACATCTTGTGTCATACAGAAAGATATCCGATAGATGCATTTTCTTCATTGAGTACTATCCAGAGTGCTGATGGCCATGCACCAGCACCAGACCCAATTTTTAATACAGAAGGAATCCAAAATTAAATTGTTTGCATTTTTCCTCGTAGAAGTGAACTGCTGTTCACTGCTAAGGACTGCTGCCAAATATCATGCAAATCATGAACAGAAAAGGAACAGATGTTATTTAAATAGAGGCAGCATTATGAAACAAGTAATTATAATGTATAGTTCCTATGTTTCTTCTACGTTGTTGTCTTGCATCATGAACATATGCTCCTTAAACACCATTATATTCACGCAGAAATTACCCTATCTAGATATGAATCCCAGGACACCAAGGCATTCACAACACACACTTGAAATTATTATCAGTATCTGCCACAGACATACACTGTGAAAAAAGTAAGTTATATATACTCACAATGTGACATACTATCAATGACATCACAGGTGCAACAGAGCCAAGTTCTGAAAGTTGTCCTGTGTAATTTGCAGTTAGATGTGTGGATGCCTGTGATAAAGGTAACTTTCCTCATACAATATAAAATAAAAAATGTGCAACACTGCAGCCATTTTCTCTTTATTTTGTGGGCATCATTCCATTATCCATGCTTCTCTAACAAGGCTACATTTTGTTTCCCTTGCTGTTGATATATGTTTAAATGAGTATTGTAATTCATTAAAATTGCAGAAAAAAATGCTCGGAGGCACAAACTGTGGTCATAAACAATTCATACAACTGTTAGGAATGTTGATCTCCTAAGTCAATCAATGTACTCACAGACTTTTTTTGTTTAGTCTTTTCTTCCTGTCACACCCTTGGTAAGTGTTCATCAAAGTGGGGAGACTGTGAAACCCTGATTTTTCTGCAGTCAGAATAATCATTCACACTTGCAAGCCCTTAGCAGGCATCACTTCACAATGCTCAAACTTACATATATACATACAAATATTTCAAGTATGGGCATTAATGCCTGCCAATATACCAAAACACTTTTCCCATAATAAGTGTCCAGGCTGTTCTTAAAAATATCTAAACTAGTACTTGTTTAATGTAATTTGGCAGTCTGTTCCATGCATCGGCTACTCTGTCAGAGAACCATTTAGTACACTTCTCATTCTTATAGAATCTTCTATGTAGGTTGTCTGATGATTCTCTAGTACTTTTTGATAACCACAAACATTCCCAGAGGTAGTTGTCTCTAAATGCCATATATACCTGAATAAGATCTCCTCTTATATATCTGTAAGAGACACTATACAAGTTCAGATATTTTAGTCTTTCATAACAACTTAAATTTTCACATCCATGGATGCCCTTGGAATATTTCCATTGTACTCTTTCCAGTTTACTCATGCTTGTTTTCTTATAGGGTTTCCATATTGTTATTCCATGCTCAAGTTTGGGTCTAACATAACTAACAGATAATGATTTCATTATGTTTGATTCCCTAGACTTTATAAATCTTTTTATACAACCTATAGTTCAATAACTATCATTAACCCATTGGTTGACATGATTAGAAAAACTCATTGCTGAATTTATCCATATAACCAAGTACTTAAAATGAGTCTACAGTTTCAATCACTGTGTGCTGTATTAAATATTCACCTTTCAGTTTATGTCTCCCAAATCTCATATCCTTAGTTTTTGATGTGTTTATCAGCATATTATTCTCCTGTGCCCAAATGGTCAATTTAGTCAAGTTATTTTGCAGACATGCCTTATCAGTAACATGTAATCAGTTTACCTAATTTCAAGTCATCTGTATATAGACTGTAGAACACCTCAAATGAAAACGTTAGATCTGAAAGATGCAATCTAAACAAGTAAGGGCCTAGGAAAGAGCCCTGTGGGACACCCTGACTGTAACCAAGGATTTCCCCTGTCCAGTTGCTGTGTGATACTTGCCATGTCCTATGTGTAAGCCATGCAGCTATCCATCTTATCAAGAGTACATCAATACCTAGTTGTACTAATTTATTGATCAGTGTTTTGTTTAAGACCCTGTCAAATACTGAAGTTAAATCTATATAAATTACATCAGAGCACAATTTTTCATTCATATCTGTTATTATATTGTTATAGAACATCATGTTACAGGTGGTAATATATCTGTTTTCAACATACGCATGCTGATATATGGTTTCAAGTCCCAACCTATCCAGTTCTGGCAATAACTTATCCAATATTACCTTCTCCATTATTTTTCACAACATGAAAGTAGACTTAAGGGTCTATATGACTCTGGATTAGTCCTACTCCCCTTTCCCTTAAAGAAAGGCTTAATAAGCACATGTCTCCAATCTTGAGGAATCTCCCCATATTTATATGACCTAGAGAATAATAGATATAATGGTACTGTAAGTTCTTGCTGAAGTGTTCTCAGGTCATTGTTACTAATTCTGTATCTTCCCTGTGCTTTGTTTGGATCCAGTTTTCATTGTTCATTTTGAATATAACCTAATTTAATTCCAGTATCTAGAGTTACCTGGATGTCACTAGGACAACTTATCACCCCTTTTGTGGAGCCAAACTGTTTTGCATAAGATTTTGTAAATATATCTATAATCTGTTGTGTCTGAGAATAAATTTTAGAATCTGCACACAGTTTATCAGTTTGTGTCTTTACTCCTTCCACAGCTTATGTATCTATTAAAAGGTTTCCTATTATGTTCAGTATCGTTATATAAATTTTCTTCAAAATGTTCTTGATCTTGTCTCACACTATGCTTAATCTGTTTGTCCAGCTTGCTTATTTCAGTTTTCAAAGTTGTAGATTGACCTCTCTTCCATTTCTTATATTTTTTGTCTCTCACCTTAATCACATATCTTGTTCTTATGGAAATATATCCCCCTGATGTTGTATGCCTAGATCCTGATGTTAAACATTATTTAGATTTTTTTGCACTCAAACAATTTCTCTTTCAAAACTTTCCACATTTCATCTGCAGTTTTTCCACTGAACACCTCACTCCAGTTAGTTTTACATAGTGACTGTTTTGCTTCCATATAATCTGTAATTAGCCCTCTGTATATTGGCTTATATTTAATTTTGGCAGAATTATCTAGCAACAAATTAATCTTTATGACCCCATGATCACTGCACATCAATGGTGGTAAAACTTGACTTGAAGTTACAGTAATTTCTTTGGGAACACAAACAATGTCTAGTATGTTCTGTCCCCTGGTAGTTTTTTTGCAATCTGAAGCAATTGTTTTTCCTGAATATACGCTGTGAATAATTTTCTTACTAATGTTGTTGAATCAGTATTATTCCGGTCTGTTTCTGGTAAATTTAAGTCCATAGCTAGTATTATTCTTTCCTCCTGTGTTTCATGCAAGAAATATATGAATTCCACTAGGTCATCTGCACTTGACTTTGGTGGTCTATACACTCCAACAATTGTTATATGTTCCAGGGTTGTCTTTATTATCAGTTATATAGTCTATAGTATTGGTATTATCACTGAACATGTAATAATCACAGGTCTCATAGCTATCTTTAATCCCTATCATACCACCTCCACCTAATTTTTGTTAAAATGTCTGTTACAGTAAAAACATTTATACCCTGACAGAACTGGTTTCCAGTCATTGTTCTTTAACCATGTTTCACAAACAATAACATCAGTCTTGTGGGAAAGTAGCACATTTTCCAGTAAAAAGACTTTATTATTAATGCGCCTAACATTAGCAACCATCAGAGATGCATCAAATTATGCTATCTGTGAACTGTTAAATTCTTGACCTGGCAAAAATCCTACTTAGTGTTTGTCAAATTCTGCAAAATATCTGCTGCAAAAATTCTCTTCCCTGATCTTGACAAATGCACACCATCTGATCTGAACACATGTGTACCCAAAACTAGGCTTGGATTCTCTACACATTTCATATTTTAAAACAGGATACTTTTTCCATGTAGGTATTTACCCCAAAAATATTTTCATTCCCAGTGACCTGACTATCCTTTCTATAGGTGATTTGTGGACAATACATCCAAACACCAGTACAAGCTATACTATCTAAGAGGGATGTCAGTTCCCCACTAACAGTCAGAGAATCCCTGTGGGTGACATAATTTGTACCAACATGAATAAAAAGAGATCCATACTTCCTTACATTAAGGTGTTCCAAGGCTTGTCTCACATCTTCTATTTTTGCTCCTGGCAAGCATAACACTATTTGGTGTTCACTATCATCATCATCAGCAGCAGCACCACCATTTTCCCATTTTTTTCTACATGGAGTTGGGGAATCATGTTAACTGTCATCAACTCTCTCGATTCAGTGCTATACTCCTGCCTGAACTTGATGTTCATTATCATCTCTGCAAATATAAGTATCAGTTCTTCTATTAATTGAATCTCCAATTACAAGAATATCTTTGCTGGCCAGCTGTGAAGAATATTCAGCATCTAATGCAGTAATATCTGCTCTATCAGTTGTTACAAGGGATAGATCTTCATCACTATTAGTCTTATTAATCCCACTGTTTTCATTGTGTATTAAATTCTCTGGTATAGCAAATCCACAGCTTGAGCCATGTGGTCGACATCTGTCTTTCTCTTCCTTTTTCTTACAGTAATATTCTTCAATCCTTCCACATTCAGTTTTGTTTTCTTCATTTTCACCTGCCCCTTGCCTCTTTTTTCTACCTTCTTCAGTGGAAAAATTATGCTGTTTTCTGTAGACAAGGTTTTCTGATATAAAAATATCATTATTCCCTGTAACGTGTGTGTTACATAACAAAGCCATGTCCTTTTTACTACATATCCTCTTTCCTTTGCAGTCATTAATCAGTTTTTTGTTCCTTATTTGTTGTGAACTTGTTCTTTTCTTTCTTTTTTGTTTCATTCTAAACAAACTGGATCCTCAGATTTCTGAATACTTGCATTCAGGATTCCAAAGTTGTCAGAGGCATCATCTTGTTTCATAGGGGTTGAATGAGTTTGCAGAAAATAGATGCATCATTCCCTAAATGTTTTCTACTTGTTCTATGCCTAACATTATTTAGTTCATCAGTCCAGTCATTAATATATGAAACAACAGTTCTCCAAGCCATGCCAATTGCACAAGTGCAATCATCATCATTAAGTCTAGATTTACTTCTAACAATGGTAAGCAAAGTCTCCAACTTTTGACATGAGGAACACAGCTCACCAGTGCTATCAACTGTTACCTTTAAATATGCTTAGCATTTATTACACTGTACAAGATTTTTGTGCATTAGCAAATCAATAATTGCATACAAATTTAAGAAATCCATATTCAGCTTAAAATTAATAAAATATTGCAAAAGAAAAGAATAATCAAAATCAGTATTCACAGAATTCAAAGAGAACTTAAAATCAACTTATATGACAAAAATCACATAAGCAATATACAACTAAATAATAAAGTACAGTAAAGTTGTTCTGACCATACAAGTCCTACAAGCCATACAATAGTTGTGATTCTTTTACGTCACTATCGCTCACAGTCACACTTCTTTTTAACAGTAAAGCTAAATAAATCATAAACCAAGATAGGGTGCATGCAAGCAACTGTGTAGGTCCTTAAACCATGTTTACCTGCACTGCAGTTAATGCAGATTGTAGAAATAATGAATGCTAATCAAGTTACACCTCATTTGCATACTCACAGTGCTGAGAGGGCTGAATCTGCACTAAATTAAGGTAATTGTGTGTAGGTAAGGAGCTTGTATCATAGTGGGGAGACTATTTGGCTCCAGGGAGTTTGATACTGCTATTTTCTTTCAAAACGTGTTACTAGTTGCTGAATAAGTATGTTGCTGTTTTTTACAAACATATATTTTAACCTTACTGGTGAATTGCATTTTACAAAACAACTATTGGATTATTGTCTGCATTTTCTCAATCTCTATTGGCATAGCTAGGTATATCAGGTATATTAATTAATTATTGACCATTAAAATGTTTCTAAATAAAGGTTTACTTGAAATTTAGTGGAAAGTTTAATTTGGGAAGCTGACCACTTAATGCAGAAGACTGGTGAATTACTTATTAGTAAAGTGATATTTTTTGCATTATTAGCACACAAGATTGTGCTAAGCCTGTGATGTATACTTGGCTACCCTTCAGGAAGTGGATATCACACAAAAGTGTTTTTTTGCAATCTGAAGCAATTGTTTTTCCTGAATATATGCTGTGAATAATTTTCTTACTAATGTTGTTGAATCAGTATTATTCCAGTCTGTTTCTGGTAAATTTTAAGTCCATAGCTAGTATTATTCTTTCCTCCTGTGTTTCATGCAAGAAATATATGAATTCTACTAGGTCATCTGCACTTGACTTTGGTGGTCTATACACTCCAACAATTGTTATATGTTCCAGGGTTGTCTTTATTATCACAGTTATATAGTCTATAGTATTGGTATTATCACTGAACATGGAATAATCACAGGTCTCATAGCTATCTTTAATCCCTATCATACCACCTCCTCCTATTTTTTGTTAAAATGTCTGTTACAGTAAAAACATTTATACCCTGACAGAACTGGTTTCCAGTCATTGTTCTTTAACCATGTTTCACAAACAATAACATCAGTCTTGTGGGAATGTAGCACATTTTCCAGTAAAAAGACTTTATTATTAATGCGCCTAACATTAGCAACCATCAGAGATGCATCAAATTATGCTATCTGTGAACTGTTAAATTCTTGACCTGGCAAAAATCCTACTTAGTGTTTGTCAAATTCTGCAAAATATCTGCTGCAAAAATTCTCTTCCCTGATCTTGACAAATGCACACTGTCTGGTCTGAACACATGTGTGCCCAAAACTAGACTTGGATTCTCTACACATTTTCATATTTTAAAACAGGATACTTTTTCCATGTAGATATTTACCCCAAAAATCTTTTCATTCCCAGTGACCTGACTATCCTTTCTATAGGTGATTTGTGGACAATACATCCAAACACCAGTACAAGCTATACTATCTAAGAGGGCTGTCAGTTCCCCACTAACAGTCAGAGAATCCCTGTGGGTGACATAATTTGTACCAACATGAATAAAAAGAGATCCATACTTCCTTACATTAAGGTGTTCCAAGGCTTGTCTCACATCTTCTATTTTTGCTCCTGGCAAGCATAACACTATTTGGTGTTCACTATCATCATCATCAGCAGCAGCACCACCCTTTTCCCATTTTTTTTCTACATGGAGTTGGGGAATCATGTTAACTGTCATCAACTCTCTCGATTCAGTGCTACACTCCTGCCTGAACTTGATGCTCATTATCATCTCTGCAAATATAAGTATCAGTTCTTCTATTAATTGAATCTCCAATTACAAGAATATCTTTGCTGGCCAGCTGTGAAGAATATTCAGCATCTAATGCAGTAATATCTGCTCTATCAGTTGTTACAAGGGATAGATCTTCATCACTATTAGTCTTATTAATCCCACTGTTTTCATTGTGTATTAAATTCTCTGGTATAGCAAATCCACAGCTTGAGCCATGTGGTCGACATCTGTCTTTCTCTTCCTTTTTCTTACAGTAATATTCTTCAATCCTTCCACATTCAGTTTTGTTTTCTTCATTTTCACCTGCCCCTTGCCTCTTTTTTCTACCTTCTTCAGTGGAAAAAGTATGCCGTTTTCTGTAGACAAGGTTTTCTGATATAAAAATATCATTATTCCCTGTAACGTGTGTGTTACATAACAAAGCCATGTCCTTTTTACTACATATCCTCTTTCCTTTGCAGTCATTAATCAGTTTTTTCTTCCTTATTTGTTGTGAACTTGTTCTTTTCTTTCTTTTTTGTTTCATTCTAAACAAACTGGATCCTCAGATTTCTGAATACTTGCATTCAGGATTCCAAAGTTGTCAGGGGCATCATCTTGTTTCATAGGGGTTGAATGAGTTTGCAGAAAATAGATGTATCATTCCCTAAATGTTTTCTACTTGTTCTATGCCTAACATTATTTAGTTCATCAATCCAGTCATTAATATACGAAACAACAGTTCTCCAAGCCATGCCAATTGCACAAGTGCAATCATCATCATTAAGTCTAGATTTACTTCTAACAATGGTAAGCAAAGTCTCCAACTTTTGACACGAGGAACACAGCTCACCAGTGCTATCAACTGTTACCTTTAAATATGCTTAGCATTTATTACACTGTACAAGATTTTTGTGCATTAGCAAATCATTAATTGCATACTAATGTAAGAAATCCATATTCAGCTTAAAATTAATAAAATATTGCAAAAGAAAAGAATAATAAAAATCAGTATTCACAGAATTCAAAGAGAACTTAAAATCAACTTATATGACAAAAATCACATCAGCAATATACAACTAAATAATAAAGTACAGTAAAGTTGTTCTGACCATACAAGTCCTACAAGCCAGACAATACGTGTGATTCCTTTACATCACTATCACTCACAGTCACACTTCTTTTTAACAGTAAAGCTAAATAAATCATAAACCAAGATAGGGTGCATGCAAGCAACTGTGTAGGTCCTTAAACCATGTTTACCTGCACTGCAGTTAATGCAAATTGTAGAAATAATGAATGCTAATCAAGTTACACCTCATTTGCATACTCACAGTGCTGAGAGGGCTGAATCTGCACTAAATTAAGGTAATTGTGTGTAGGTAAGGAGCTTGTATCATAGTGGGGAGACTATTTGGCTCCAGGGAGTTTGATACTGCTATTTTCTTTCAAAACGTGTTTTTAGTTGCTGAATAAGTATGTTGCTGTTTTTTACAAACATATATTTTAACCTTACTGGTGAATTGCATTTTACAAAACAACTATTGGATTATTGTCTGCATTTTCTCAATCTCTATTGGCATAGCTAGGTATATCAGGTATATTAAATAATTATTGACCATTAAAATTTTTCTAAATAAAAGTTTACTTGAAATTTAGTGGAAAGTTTAATTTGGGAAGCTGACCACTTAGTGCAGAAGACTGGCGAATTACTTATTAGTAAAGTGATATTTTTTGCATTATTAGCACACAAGATTGTGCTAAGCCTGTGATGTATACTTGGCTACACTTCAGGAAGTGGATATCACACAAAAGTGTTATCCATTTTTCCTTGAAAGATGTGTATTATTTTTGTTAATGCTGCAATGTAATTCAGAGTTACAGAAATATTTGCCTTCTTAGAACTTTTTTATAAATTCTTTTTGTGTGTGGGGGGTTGTTTTAAGTTGTCTGCACTCACATGGAGCCTTATGTTTTCATTTATTTTGTATATAATGGATGGATGCATTCATAGATATTTGTTTAACAAACATTTTTGGTTTACTTATGTATTTTTTCCATTTTATGTTTGCTCTCACACAGGGCTGTTCCACCTAAGACATTTGCACCCTGTAAACCACCATACAGTGGTTCTGAGAATGAAGTGATCATTGAGACACTACATCACAATGGGTCATTCCCCTTTTAGAGAGGCAGAGGTGACAAGTCCTGCCATGACCGTATATGGGAGCAGGTGGTCAATATTGTGAATGCAGTCAAACATCATGAGCATATATATTCCAAAATAAGACATGCGGCTAGTAATATCACATAGGGCAGGTGTCAGGCTGTTGCAATTGTCCAGTAAAGTATGGCTAGGGGCAGTTCTGATAACCAAACTGCCACTGACTAAATACAGAGTAGTTCCTGCATACTCTCAGAGATCTATACAGCTCAGCACAGAATTCACACATAATCATTGATGTTGGAGTTGATGTGGCTACTGCAGGATTTCCAGGAATACAATATAATTAAATAGTTTTCATTGCAGATATATGTATGTTATATGTTATATGTATATAAATACAGATAGAGGCAGGGAGTCTAGTGAATTTTGGATTTTAGGGTAAATGGCTACACTGAGTGCACATGATTGCTTTATAGGTTTCTGACTAGCTCAGCCATTTTGGATTAGTTAATTAATTAACATGTAATTCAGCTACATATGCTTTCATTAGCATATTCTGCTGTTTCATTTTATTTTGAGGTTCTACACTAAGTGTAGAGCTGCTTAATGAATACCAAATAGTTTGCTATCATGTGTGTTGTCTGCTGTACTGCCCACACAATAGCTGCACTTAGTGTAACTGTTCACATATTTGGCCCACTGACATTTTTATTAGGCACAATAATTCTCTCATATCAATATTAGCTAAGGATATTAATGTTTTAAATCCATATATTAAGTCATCTTTGAGTTTTAATTTGCATCATTCTGGCTATACGTTGATATTTGATAAAGTGTATAAACATGTTGAGTCAATTGTTAAAAAAACAAAAGAAGATTAAGGCTGATGTTCAAGCATATTCAAATTTGACCACTTTATATGCACCTCTTTCACCATGTGACATTAATTGATGAGTCAGAAACAGGGGTTTTATGAGTCACATGAACAATATTGATAATTTTTTTTTAGAATCAATCAAAGAATTTATCCATTGAGAAGGTCATCTCTTTTAGCATAAAAAAGGGCATTTGAGAACAAATTGCAATACAGAGTACAACAACCACATGGACAATGAGTTTCACGTCCGGATATTTTATTTAAGGAGTTATAGTAGCAGAGACAGAAGTTGGGGGGGGGGTCCAAGGCTGTGACAGCAGATAAGTAAATCAGATGATTTCCTGATTTTTAATTTAACAGATCAGGTCTTTACTGACATACAATTAAATGTGTTGAAAAGAGGTTTTCCTTTATACCATCTAAAAGAGCTTCTTTAGTAAAGACTTTAACCGAGTTAAAATTGTATGTCAGAAAACTGAATCTTGAATGTGTTTTGCACAATGTTCCCATGTCTGAAAATAATTTTTTAAACCTAGTGATTGTAATCTGCTACTGCCACATACACTGTTTATATTTTTATATAAATCTGATAACAATATAAGGAAGGTACTAGGTAAGAAGTTCTTTAATTTGAATAAAGATGAAACATGGGTTTTAAAACAGCTTAAACCCATGAATAATGTTAGATTTATGAGAGAGGACAAGGTTGGTGGCATGGTAATTATGACTTATGATAAATATTATGTTTCTGTGAGTTTACTACTTAAAAATGAGAAATAATATGAGCAGGTGTCATTATTAGAAATACATAAAAGTTATGACCATACAGACAATATTTTGTTGGATTTGTTTATTCAAAAATATATTGCTTATGAAACATAGACTTTGTTAACAGTGGCTAACCTCAAGTTAGGGTTCTTTCTGGTATAGTAAAGGTGCACAAAGATTGTAACTATCCACCATTTAGGCTTCCTGTGGCAGCTAATGATAATATAACTGAATGTATTTATATTTATTTGGATGGGCATCTTAATCCAGTAATTAAGAAAATGAAATAATTTATTCAAGGCTAGTGGCATTTGTTATATAAGTTAAGATAATTTAAAATAAAAAGGACTAAGTTGCTAATGACAGTGGATGTTAATTCCATTTTTACTTGTATACCTGAGATGGAGGGTGTAGAATTTGTTAGATTCTATTTATATAAATACACATATATCTCTAATGTTTTTGTAAACACTATATGTGTACTATTGGAGCTTTCATTGGAAAATAATGTTTGCATTTTTGATTTATGGTATTATAAACAAAAGTGAGGGGCTGCAGTGGATGCATCTGCTGTACAAACCTATGATAATACAGAATAACAGGGTTGGGAAATTGATGTTTTACCATATATTTCTTTATTTAAATGTGAAATATCATAAAATATTTGTGAATGACTTGTTTTTGGTATGGTCCAGAAGTAGAGCATAATGTGACATGTTCATTCACAAAATGTGACTCCTTCCTTTATTTTAGGTTGCACCCAATAAATCTTTTGTCATTACTGCTGAAACTTTATAGGGTGCACCTTTAAAATCTAATAATAGATTTGGCTGGAATGTCTACTTGTAGAGCAGCTGAAGTAGCTTTGATGACATTTTTATTCAACAATTTATCCTTCAAAAAGGACATTATCACCTCTGGTGTAAGAATATTTTCCATTGCTCATTTAATGCTGAGATATGCAGGCTATCTTAAAAATGTCAGAAGACCATTCTGAAAGTGATTCTATTACATTTTGACAAGAGCAGGATTTCCTTATCTTGCAACTTAGCATTTATAACACTATCTAACTTTGGTGGGAGTTTGCCATCTCAAAGTGGTCACAGTGATATGTGAGCACTTTTAACATATAGGTTTCTACGCATTTGTAAGCTTAATGCTTGTGGCATGTTATCTTGTGAAAAATAGAGCAAATTATTACCTTCTGCTTCTTTCTTCAAACCCACAAGGTGAAGGTTGCATCATCACTACTCCTTCTCCATGTCCCTTACTTTTGCTCACTGTTCTTAGATCTCCAACTGCTATTCTTTGGCAGCATTCTGGAAGTCCTGTAACTGTTCACCTTGTAAAAGGACTGCATCCACCCTTATTTGACATTGTATGTAGTGATACTTTCATTAAAAAAAAATTGCTGCAGGTAGATGCCATTTCTTGTAAAACTTAAGTGACAAGTAACTTGATGTCAAAACCATGTAGGAGAAGTAAATACGAGTAATACTACAACTAAACAACAATGTACAGAAAGGGGTAAACAATTGATATCCAAGAGATGTTACTGCTAGTCTTAGAATAGTGACACTGAATGAATGAAAATGCAGACTAACATATATCAAGTCTGAGACTGCCATTTCCCAGATTTTCTCCTTTTCTCCAAGGTACTGCAATCTTAGATTTGGTATATATTAGTTCAGGGGACTGGGGGCTATTTGGATCTATGCAAAAAAAGCTTTAAAGGAGAATGTCCAAAAACTACCAAGAAATAATAGAAACAGACAATTTATTCATCATTATGGTCAGGTGCATATGTTGCTGGACATTTGATTTTATTATTTTTTTTACTTGAAAGTTCTGTTTGTGGAGAGAAACTTTAAAGGAGAACCTTGATGTTTTGACATTTGAGCTCTCCTGCATTTTTACTTACTAATTCCAGGGCTTGCACTTATGAATCCTGAAACTGAAACATGGTGCCCAGACAACATTGTAATCAAGAAACTTAATTTGACTTCCTGGAGCGTTAACAACTCATACTAAAAGTAAGTCCTGGAGAAAACATAAAGATTATATCTAAGTGAAAAATGATAAAATTGTTATAGATTTGTATTATCTGTATGGAAAATGGGGGGTGGGTAAGATCCTTATCTACTTTGGACAAAAAGATTTATCCGTTGCTGACGTATAGAGCACAGACTGTTCTGATCAGTTCATAAAATCCTAAGAAAGGTCATAAGACTTCCAATTTTTTTACCTTATTAAATAATTGAGTGACTGACAGTCACATTATTGCTATATGATTAAATTAAGTAGGGCCAAATCTCCCCTAGAACAAACAGAAACTTAGGAAAAAAAAAATCATGTAGAAAGAGGAGGATATTAAAACAAGCCTTTTGGTCAGTAGGGAGAGTTCCTTCATTTGTATTGTTACAGTTATCTACAATCATATTTAGCTAAGATGTTTAACTGTGTCTTACATTATATCTCAAGCATACAGAAAACTGTTATAAATTAATATACAATAAATACTAAGCACTACATTTATTTTTGTTCCTTCACAGTTCTCTGTGCAGAGTCATTAACCAGGAACAATGACACTGTATCTCTGTTTTCTGACATGAAATCTGAAGAACTGCATTCTCGATACATGAGAGACACATTTCAAATTCAACATGAAAATATTTGTTTAGAATAGTGTTTAGAAATAAAGGAAAACTGTGTGCATTTAGTATGCAGAAACTAGAAGACATCCCTTGTGCAATATTAGAATGTCACTCATAAAGGGCAAGTTGTTTAATGATACACACGGGAACATCTATAGAACTATGTTGTAGTGTGGTCAGGTGGAGATAACTTTATTTTGTTTGTGTGCGTGTGTGTGTGTGTCTGTGAGAGTGTATTTCTGTGTGTGTGTGTGTGTGTGTGTGTGTGTGTGTGTGTGAGAGTGTATTTCTGTGTGTGTGTGTGTGTGTGTGTGTGTGTGTGGTGGACTATGTGAAAAGAATCACCCTCATATTGATCAGCATAAAGATAGCTTCAAATATAACTGACTTTGACTGTCTATGTATATATTACTGTTGTACATGAAAGTTTGAGTCTTGATGTGCATTGTTGTTAAAAATGAAATGAGTTATTGACAAAATTGTTGCTGCTATGAGTGGTTGTAGAAACCTAGAGTTGACACAGTCTGTTAATAAACTGAAACTGAAACTTATGTGTGCCATCTTCTTCTATCCATAAGGCTGATTACCTTGAATGACAGTGAATAATTAGAACAATATGCCACTTGCTATGAAGTATCAGCTATAGTAATCAGTCTGGCAAATTGCTTCAATAACTGCTACAGTTAGCCTGATGTCTTATGCTATTACTTCCTAAATGTGCAATAGTCAGGAGTGAGTCACCACTCCATGCATGTGCAATATGAACATCCGAATACATCATACTGCAACTGATGAAGTGCAATATTTTAACCAATCACAATGTGAAGTCATAGTCTTGCCGTACCTACTAGTATAATACTGTCTAATGTCTTCCTGTCCAACTGTGGAAATTTATTGTGTTGTTAATATTTAATTATTACTGTATGTGCATTAGTCTTACTGTCATTCAAACTATGTGCTCATTGTTATGTCTTGCACAGGAACCAAAGCAACGTAATTTCATTTAACTTGCACTGCTGTGTGTATCTGATCGACAATAAAGTTTGCTTGACTGACTTTTTTGACTTCTTGCTTTCTTAAGATGCTTTTGATATGTCTAATGAAAGTTTTAATGGATGTGTATGATTCCTTTTTTACGCCCTGGTCAATGCAGTTAGAATGTATATATGATTGGACATCATGTATTATTATCAGCCATGTAGTTGTGCAGCTTTAATCAGTCAGAAGATCCATTGCTTTCATGCCATTTCTAAATGCAATTAACAGTACAACAGGATACTTGACTGCAGAACTGGAGGAGTTTATCAAGTGCATAGAAAACTCGCTGAGCTGTCTCAGTAGTCAGTATATTGAATGGGTAATCCTGAAAAAGAAACAAATATTCTTTAACAGAGAGACAAAGAATAGATTTAATAAAGAAGTTATCTATGTTTTTTTATTCTTTGCATAATATTGAAGATTTTCTTTTTTCTCTTTATGACAATATTGCAGTTTTGTTTCAGGTCTGATATGTTATTAGAGGGTCAATCAGATCAGGATGAACTTTAGCTATCATAAAGAAAAGCAGAAAGAAAAGTTTCCTTCTTTCTCTAGAAGGCTTTAAACTTAAAAAAAAAAACATACCAAACAATACCATCATGGAACAGAAAACATTTGACTGCATATACTTCACTTTTAAATGACATGGCAAAACTACACCTTTCAATTACTTTAGAGCTCTTTTCCCAGTTTTTGACATCCTTTTCTGTTGCTCCAGAGCATACACCAAAGCCACTACAAGTGGTGTAAGTTCATATTAGTCTTCCTCCTTCCTCTTTTTGTGTCTAAGACCTATTCCTCCCATGGACAGCCTTTGTCACATTTGTCATCATTACATTTTTCCTATATTCTCTATTTCTCTCACAACCATTATATTGTTTGTGTACTTCTTTTCTCATTTTCTGTATTCTTTGCCTTTATTTTCAGTTATCCTTTTGATTACGGAATCCATGCAAAAGGATAAAAGCCATGTATATATGGAACATTCTAGTTTTATTTCTTTTTTTTATACATTTTCTTAAGAAACTATTCATTATTATTATCTCTAATCCATTATAGCTGCTATTAACCTAATGTTTTTATAATTTCTTCCTGAGCTTTCATGTGCTAAAACATTATTTGGTGATCTGTGTTCAATATAGTTGATGTCTACATTTAACCAAGTTCAAACCTGTACCACTTTCCTTCTCTTAAACTTAGTACACACTGTTTAACCACAAATATATTTTTTATATCTCCTTTTATAAATTACGGCTCCTATGTCATTAGCTATGGCTCTAGTCTTATTGTAAGCCATGTTTTCACTGACTTAGTTTATCCTCAGTGGAATCACTTCTTGTTAAAAGTCTATAGTCATAATTTATCAAAGTAGTTGGTTCCAGTTTTCCAAGTCTTCTTTGCAATCTTTTTTCCAATAAGCAGGTTGTTTAATATTCCTTTCAGTCCATTAGCCCCTTCCTCATACCAATCATTACAGGCTTCCAATAATCCCTTTAACTGCCAGCATTCTAAGCTCTTGTAAAAAGTAAATCTCAGTACAGCCATTCTTGGTGTTGTTTCTGTTCTTACCTTAATGAGCGCTTCTTCTATTTCCTGTAAATTATTTCAGAATCCAAGCCTTAGCTGAGCCTGACACAAATATTTCTTTATCTGCATCCTCCAAAGTATTGAATTTTATTTCAATAAATTCCTTCACATATTGTATTGCTTATTTAAGCTGAAACTATCCTACAATGTGCATCTTTTAGAATATTTTTAAATGCTCTCCGTTTTCCTGCCTTGGTTCAAAAATCACACAATGTCCCCTTTTTCTCTTTCATTGCAAACATGTTTTCTATTTCATACTTGCATTTTTTTGTTTAACTGAATTTTTTTACCTACTATACTTCTTTAAATTCTCCTTTAAGATTTTTAGATATCCTTATTATAATTTGTGCTCCCCTTTCTTAGTATAGCTTTCATTTCACAGATCCTTATGTATTCCATTTTTTATCTTCTTTATATAATTTCGAACTCTTCTGATCATGATGCATGGACGTTTTTCATTGTCTCAGTTCTGCTACAACCGAAAAATCCATATCATCTCTCTGTCCTGATGTGCTCAAAAATAATCTTCAAATACCACTGTCTCATCCGTTCTTTTTCCTACTTTTTCAAAAGTGACTTTTATAATTTTTATCATAGCAAGTTGTAATGCATTTTCCCTTTACAATCTGCCTCTCCTACTTTAATAAAACTACAGTACCTGTGCACATAATTATTTTA
Organism: Protopterus annectens; assembly: GCF_019279795.1. NCBI lineage: Eukaryota > Metazoa > Chordata > Ceratodontiformes > Protopteridae > Protopterus > Protopterus annectens. The sequence goes on from NC_056741.1 coordinate 1,028,962,349, forward strand.
TTTTAGAATTTGTATCTTTATTTTGAAAAAGTTTAAATTCATTCAAAAAGCTATTTCTTTACTGCATTAATGCTGTTGTTTTCTGTATTGCCTTTTCCTTACATTTCAGTTAAAATGTATTTTCTGTATTGCCTTTTCCTTAAATTTCAGTTAAAATGCATTAACCATAAGAATCTACATTATATTACGTTACCAGGTATGTCTTACACTTATAAGAACATCTGTCTGTTCTTTATCTGTGAATGTTACATACATTTACCATAACTTATGTACACTTTCTTGTATTATTGCAGCCACACAAATAGCTCTTGGAGGCATTCTAGGCTTAACATACTGTATAATGAGCGTATATCATATTTTTTCTTTAATAACTGTTCTTTGTTAAAGTCTTCTGTCTGCATTCTAAAATAACAGTCAATATACGAAGTGTTGTATATAGAAATATTATGTGTTACTTGCTTGAATCATTTTCGACAGGTTTAACATTTTGCCTGATATTATTGTTGGATGCAGTAACAGTCTGGACCCTTAACACACTACGTTTCAGCAGGACGTGAGTGCTTTATAACTGTTTCCTGCAGCCCCTTTTTTTCAAATTAATCTTTCAGCTGCTGTGTTTTTTACCATTTATTTGTTTTTCTTCCCTGTCACTCCTTGATCCATTTTTGTCACCTCATTTAACTCTCTTTGTGCTTGTTGTACAGAAACATTACTGGGACTTTTCATACTCAGTATTTTACATTTAGCAGAGCATTGCCTTCCCAAATCCCAGTCTATAGGCTCCTTACCTCCTTATCCATAAGCTTGCTTTATTTTTGACGTTAACAAGTCATTGGCTACACAGCTGTGCTTCTCTAACAGTTATTTAACCAAACGTAGGTCAGCTATGTCATTGCTATGATACAGCTATACATGTTTTCCTTTTGTGAATAACTGCATTTTATACTCTAAAATCTATCCATGCAATTTCTTTCTTTTTTGTTCACAAAATTACTTAAACAGCCTCTCCAGCATTTGCTCATGGGATGAAAAGATGGTCAAGTTTTCGTAAAGGCACCTACAGCATTCAAATAACCACATAGACCCACAGGATATACAACACCTCAACTCTAAGATCTAAGAATGTCCTTACCCACACTTCCAGCATACCGATCTGCTTCATAATCTTCAGATACCTTTATTGCCAGTCAAACGTTTCTGGTTCATGATCTGCCATGTTAGACTTTTTCTCTCTCAGTAATGCAGAGGAAGAATAGTCTCCTAGGAATTCTGACAAATCCCTATAAAATACTTATAAAAATGGCATCAGTGTCCCTTGATGTTAATCATATCCAGATATCATGAAACAAAGCCCATGTATATGATCCCACCATAAACAAAAACAAAATTTAAACCACATGCAGCAGACAATTAAAATACATATGTGCACACCTTTGAAGCTAAGCAGAATTCATAACATACAATGTCAATCAGTACAAATGTGAAAAGAAAAAAATTAAAATGCTACATAAGACTCCCCATCCACAGGACCAGAAAGAACAAACATTCTGTATAAAGACACAATGAATTGCTTCTCCAAAAAAATTGTACAATCTAGTTTTCTACAAACTGCTACTTCACATCCAAAGTATTCCTTTAGGTAATATTCATTACATGACATTTTTGTATTGTTTATAATTTAGCTGACATCTGCTGAAATGGGAAATGTTACAATGTATTGCTACATCTTTACTGCAATGCATCCTAAACTTCTTGTTCTAAGGTTACCAGTTGTCTGTGTTCCATTTCATCACATAGAACTTAAAAAAATCTGAATAGTTTTACAATATAAAATAACTAATCAGTGCACCATGATGATGCAAAGTTAACAACAATGAAAGGATACCTCTTGTGATCTCCATTTCTGTCTCATGATGCATTCTGAATACTGCATCAGAAATTACAGAAGATTTGCAGAGAGGTGCTATAAAGAAGTGTAAAAGCATACCCAAGCGCTTGATGCAGAGTGATGAGGTCCTGACTGTGACCTTGATGACCCTTGTTTCATTAGCAATTCAGTCACTAGAGGTCACAGGATGGAAGGGTGAGGTGAATGGTCTCTACCAGCCCAACCCCTTGATGCAGAGTGATGAAGTCCTGACTGTGACCTTGATGACCCTTTTTTGATTAGCAGTTCAGGCACTAGAGGTCACAGGATGGAAGGGTGAGGTGAATGATCTGTACCAGCCCAACCCCTTGACACAGAGTGATGAAGTCCTGACTGTGACGTTGATGACACTTGTTTGATTAGCAGTTCAGACAAAGGAGGTCACAGGATGGAAGTGCAAGGTGAATTGTCTCTACTGGCTCACCAGTCCAGGGGGATGGAGATAGCTGTGGCTTGTCACATGGGAGAAACCTAGGTGGTCCACCAAGTGATGCACCTGTTGAGCATGGAACTGCCAAGCACATGCTGCTAGTGGTGCAATCAGCAGTGCAGCTAGGGAGGGCATGTGTGTGAAAGCATGTATGCATGCATGCATGCTTCTCTTGAGAAGGCAGTATCAAAGGAGCATGAGGTGGCTGTCACAGGAGACAGAAGCTCCAGGGGTGTGGAAGAAATCCTTCTGGGTCCAACAGAAAGGCCTGCTCTCTGCTGACCCACTGTTACCTATTTGTTGATTGAATGAGCTGATCAGGCTTTCCAACCAGTGAACAAATGGGCAATTTGGATTTTGCTTGAACTGGGAATGCCTGTCTACCATCTCAAGAGAAATGTGCATGGGTCACTGGTATCAAGAAATTGGTAAAAATTAGCAGGACACATGGAATACCATTTAGTTGTGCCAGAGTCACACCATGTGCCACATTGTGAGAAAGAATGTTTTTCTATTCAGCTTCTGTACAGTTGTTTTACACTGTTTGAAAGCTTTCATAGCATATCATCCTTGTATTCCTACAGTTTATACATAAAGGAATAACACTAAATAAAGACAATATTTGCAATGCTCAGACATTTTGGCAAACTGCCTTATTTCAAGAAACTTCCCTATGGCAACTGGATCTGGAACAGGGTAGGCTAGCTTTAGTGACAACATGTCTTTTGTAGTTTTAAAGCATAAACACTGCAGCTATATTATTATCCTACAGTAAGTGATTGTCATTACAAAGAAATTTTGTAGATGATGGAATTTTGTAGAATTCCCTGACACTATAATTGTGTTCCTGAAACTCCAGTGTAATGTTGCACTGGTGTGATAGTTTATGATGTAGCCCTGCTTTCTACTTGCCTTGCTGAGTACTGGCAACAGATTCAGAAAATCACACTCCACACATACATTATAGCAGAGTCTCCTAGATAACTGAAGTCTAATGCTGTGATTGTCTGGGACTTCTGTTGTTATAAAGTATTGCCCCACCTGTACAGTGTTATCAATCACAGGGAACTAATTTTAAAATCAGACTATGCAGTCTGCTTAGCTAAACGTTTGCATATCCCTCAATACAGCTAACACATTCATGCTTTGCCCTTTTTCACAAGCTCCGTAAATACACACCAAGTAAACGAAAGGAGCAAAGCAGTCCAACAGTAAAACATCCAAAAGTGAATTTAACGTATCACAAATTTTAATTTTCGTAGAAACGTTTTGGTAAGCTCTGGGATGGCTGTACTATTAGAAACTACTCTTGGAGACATTGTAGTCGATTTATATACGGAGGAAAGACCCCGAGTGTTCTGAAGAAGTTTCCTGTGTCTGGTGAGATGAAAACGTTTCTATGAAAATTAAAATTTGTGATACGTTAAATTCACTTTTGGATGTTTTACTGTTGGACTGCTTTGCTCCTTTCGTTTACTTGGTGTGTATTTACGGAGTTTGAACTGATTTCTTCTGGTTTCACTTTTTCACAAGCTGTAACTCTTTATGGATACTACATCCCAAGAACTTTCAAAGCATATTCCACTTACCAAGATATTTCAGGATGTTCTCTTTGCTAAACACAATTGTGCAAGGATCCCCCCCAACAATGGTAAAATTACATAATGTTGAACATGAGGTTCAAAATGTTACAAAGATGCCTATCTCAAACATTGATAGCAGGCACTGAATGGCCAAGATTAAGAAGCTTGGGACAGCAAGTATAACCAGACGTAATTCTAATATGGGCCCATTACTAATTACCAAACTCAGACTTTTCAAAACAGAGTTCATCAAATCTTTTTCATCGGTTATTCCTGCCTCCAATTAATTATGGACAACTCTGAGGTCCCATTACCTTGTTGTGGACTGTATTTAACTGGCAGGGTTTCAAAAATTCCATAGATTCAGAAACTCCTCACCTCATTGATTCTGAAATATGACCATCTCTGTACTCCCTTTTCATACAACAGCACAGCAGAGAACTTACTGAAAAAAAAAACAAACTCATCTTGTGGCATTTAATATTCAACAGGGACAGTAACTCTGTGAAACTGATGCATCTACTTATAGTGCAATACTTAGGCTATCTTCTGTCTGTGGGGCAGGATTCATTTGTTCAATGGTATCTTTCTTGTTTACTTAAGAAGTCAAGCTATTTCCTCATAAATACCATGGTGTCAGAAGTTCATCATGGTTTCTGACATGCCTTTAACAGATGATTATAACACTAGGCCACAACAGACCATATCCTTAAGTGATCATGGATTCCAAATCAAGACTGAAGGATTTGCATACCAGACTGAATGAGCTGCAAAAACCTTGCATATAAGACAAATGCTTATAGTAACCCCAGGATTCAATAAGCTAAAATGTCTGTGAAGGAATACTGTAGCCATTCCTGCATGGAATATGGCCGCCAAGCAATCCAGTAAACAAGCCTGGGGATGAGCACGAGCCTGTTAACACTATTCTGCCACAGACACGACTGGATTATGCTAATTACCTCATTTGCTGTTGAAAACCATGCAAATGAGGTCAATTAGTGATCCAATAAGCAGGCAGGCATCTGTGGCAGAATAGTGTAGCATGCAGAAATGTATTTGGCTACAGGCTTCAGAAATGAAGAATGTGTTTGTGTTGAGGGGAGGGCCATTTCTCATTGTTCACCTTAGCAAAATGGGTTTGTGTGGCATGTACCAGGTCTAAAAACAACCCCCCCAAAAAAACCCCGGAAATAGCAGGACTGTTTACATTTGGGCAACGGGTTTCTGCAGTGCACCCCAGGGCTTAAAAGGGGTGGAAATGGAAAGAGAAAAAAAGAAAAAAAGGGAAATAGCAGAATAAAAGCAGTCAAGTACAAATAACATAGGTAGCAGGTGGAATGAATCATAGTCAACCAATCATACAGGCAGCATCTGCAGCACAACAATATAAACTATGCAAACATCTTACAGTCTGTTTTTTCCCACAAACTCTGTACCACTGGTGTACACATGCAGGGGAATTTTAACTGAAAACATGTTAGGGGCTGCCATTGCTTTGATCCATCAGTATGTGCTAGAGGCTGAGGGCAGTGAGGAGGATAATGCTGACAACCACCACAGACCAAGGAGGAGGAGAAGAGTGTTCAGACCCAGGGTAACTTACCAGGGACATGATCTGGAAATAGTAGAGCTCTACAGGGTGGACAGAGATATACTTCAACAAATCACCAAGCTGTGCCAGCCTCAACTCAGACCCAGAACCAACAGAGGGGAACCCATCCCAGTGGATACCAAGGTATGTGTAGCCTTAAGAATACTAGCTACAGGTACTTTCCAAAGACCTACTGGGGACATCATGGGGGTCTTACAGGCATCTGCATCCAGGGTACTCCACCAGCTCCTGGATGCCATCCTACCACATGCCAGTAAGCAAATTTACTTCCCCAACACCCATGAGGAGAGGACCAGCAATATACACCTCTTCCATCATGTAGCAGAATACCCGGAGGTACTGGGTGTGATAGACTGCACGCATATCCACATCAAAGCACCACCTGGGGAACAGGGTAGGGTCTACATAAACCACAAGGGCTTCTCCTCCATTATCTTCCATATCATGTGCAATGCCCAGGGCATTATCATGAATGTGTGTGCTGGCAGCCTTGGAAGCTATCACGACTCCCACATCTGGCATTTGTCACAGCTGTACCAGGCATTTGCCAGTGGGGACATCCCATATGGCCATCTGGTGGGGGATGCTGGCTATGCACTGGAGCCATGAATGATGACACATATCAGGAATGCACACACACCCACTCAAGAACACTATAATGAGGCACACACAAACAAGGATCATTATAGAGTGTGTGCTTGGGATGCTCAAGTCATGGTTCCACTGCCTTGACATATCTGGTGGAGCCTTGCAGTACTTTTCAGCCACATGTGCACACATGTTCATAGTATATGCCATGCTACACAATATGATCCTGTGGAAATAGCTGAAGCACGAACAGCATGGGGAAGGGCCACACAGCCCCCCACACCATTGCCAAGGTCCCCACAGGCACAGAGGGACACAGAAGAGGAAACCCCTGAGCCTGCTCCCATAGACAGACGGAGGCATGCCTAGTATGCCCAGGCCTTGGCAAAGAGGCAACACATAGCACACACACTGATACTGTAGGGACCCAGGGACTGACACCTCCCTCTGACTTGCACACACAGTAAAATGGATGACACACACATCACATTACTTGTAACTTACCATGTAGAGGCAGTGTACTGTGCGCATCCACCATAGGCAGCCCTCAAGCACCATCCTCACAACTGCAGCAGGCACAAGGTAAGCCAGTCTTCTTAACAATAAATGAATGGATTAGTATGTTTTGGTAGCATATCTATGGTAATGCTGCATGCATATAAGGGAATGGGGTGGCCTACTGGGATAGCAGAAGACAACTGAAGACAACTGACAGCTATGTGGGACACCAGGAAATGTCTGCACAATACTGGCTTCCCTACACTATGCAGTATCATTTAAGGTGACAAATCCCATTACAGTATATGCAGGGAGCCAACTAAGGGGGGTCATAGGTCACATGGATGGAGATCACTGTGGGGATCCCATACTCAACCCCAGACTCACACAGCAAATCAGCCATAGAAAACCATAAAGGAATATCTGGCAAAGGCACACAAATGGCAACAATGATGGAATACCCCCCCTACAGACTTACACAGTGATATCACAGCAGGCCTTGCATTTGCAGTAAGACTCTGAAGGGTAAGAAGTCTGAAACTCAGTTTTATGGCATTATAATCTAATCTGTGGTCTCTAGTGATATGCTTCTATTCTCCAAGACAGGGCACAATACTATGCTCAATGAAACCAAAATGTAAAGCCAATATCAGCACGGTCTGTGCAAATGTGTGCTGTTGACAGGCGTGCCCCCCCCCCCACACCCATATTCACATAGAAATGCAGTAACATGTAAATTTGTAGGGTAATAGCAGCAGAACACGCATTGCCAGAGCTGTCCCAATCAACATGAAAACTTGTTGCATGTCCATAATATGCAGGGGTCAATGAGCTATGCATATGTGTGGGGAATACTGTCAGAATGTGGCCAGCAACTTCTCATGGCGGTTGTGTCCTAGTGGTCTAGGTACAGTACTGTGGCAGACAGGGCCATGTTCCATGAAATACAGTGCCAACTATTTTGCATGTCAGCTACACCTGTCCAGATGTCAATATCCATTACTTCTGGGAAGCTGGACAGGTCATGTACAGGGGGCCACACATATGAACAGTACACAGGTTGGAGTAACCTACATTGTGCCTACCATACATCACAACTGTACAGAGCTATTGCAGAATGTACACAGGTTTACATCATATTTGTGGTATCTTTATTCTGAAATAGTGGTTGTCTGGCAAATCATTGCCAAGCCAAGATAGTCTAAAGTCAGTAAATATTGATGGATTGTAGTCTCTCAGACTTCATACCCTAGCGAAAAATGCACATTAATGCAAAATCTGTTATTGTATCACCCTTCCAGGTTTGTAAGGCAAATAGTTATACTGGATCGTATATTTAGGCCTGTGTCACCCAATTACTCATGGTTTTGTCCAGATGTCTGGCTCACATATGTAGAGAGGTATGCTGTCTAGTAGCACAGCAGCGCATTCTGTCACTTACCTTTGTCATCCAACCCAACACACACACACACACACACACACACACACACACACACACACACACACACACACACACACACACACACACACACACACGCACACACACACACACACACACATACTTGCTAGGACTGATACTAGAATCCCTACCTATATAGTTACTGCTACTACAGTGTTATGCATTTATCGCACGTGCCACAGAGCTTACAGGATGAAGGGTGTCCCAAGGTACTTCTAAGGTAAGGAACATCACCGGCCCTTGTAAGGTATGGCAATGGTGATGTACTTTCTAAGTTTGTGAGAGCAATATTTAAGAAGTGTCCCTATTTTTAAGGCTTTGTCCCCCCCATTATTTGTGCCTTTGTCCACATTTCCTGCTTTAGCAGGTTGTGAGCTGTCGTACTGCACCTTTACAATGCAGGGGGTGTGTCACAGAACCTGTCACACACCCCCTGCATTGCTTTCCTGGTCCCCTATGTATTTCTGTGTCTGCCGACACTGTGTTCACAGACACTGAAATACTGGCATTATATCAGAGAAATTTTATTGAATCCCAGGGTAAGCTTTCTTTTATTGACATTTCAATGGAACCATGAGTAAATGAACTTAATTTGGATGAAATTACACTATATATCTCAACAGATGAGTTACTGAATTCAGAATTTTAAGTGAAAATGCTAATATCACATTTTTGAGCACTGTGTTATAGTTAATGTGTTTATTTATTTATTTAATTTTGCAAGGCGGTAGAGAAAAGGATATGTGTTTTGCCAAAAGCAAAGTATTTCCTTCCTTATCTATTGTTACTTGACTTGAGAATTGATGATGTAATTTATCAAGATGCATGTGAGTGCAAGAAACATGCTCTCCATAGCAATATATTTTATCATAAATGTGTCAGTGTGAAGTGTTCTAATTGTAAAGCTCTAGTCACTCCAAAATTATCAAAGGAGTGTCACAGACCCAAGGCATGGGAAATGTAGCCAATAATTTTAATCTGATCTTGACTGTGTTGGCAGTATAGTAAAGCCCTTTAAAATTGAACAAGAAGTGTACTATCTGAAAGCTAGTGTACTCATCAGAAAGTTAGGTTGATTACCACATCATTAGGTTGTATGCTGTATTTCCTTTACCAAGTTATGTAATATGCTGCAAAGATACCCATGGCAACAGGTACCTTGGTTTTATGACATTTACATGGTTAATAAAGAGCAAAAAGATTGATTGCTTAACTGATCAAAAAAAAAAAAAAAGAAAAAGATGATTATTAAAATTTACGTTTATTTGAACATTGCATTTACAAAAGTAGGAGATGTTAAATTGAGGAACCATAGTAGAAACTAATGATTCTACCAGAGATGTGTGAAATGCAGTTTGTTCTAACTCGACTGATTCCATTTTGCTGAGCTGTCTGAATAGTATAAACTACCAAATAAACAGAGACACTACAAATTACCTCTAATCCCTAATCAGATATAACTTACGAGAAGGTCACAGCATGCCTGTACCAGTTATTTCCTTATAGGCATTGATTAATGTCTAAATGTTTTGATGGAATATAATAGATCAGTTCTGATTTTCTGTAAATACTTGAGACATTCATCATGGTAACAAATTCAATTTTTCATAGAATTAATAGAAAAGTTCTGATACAGGTGTTTTGCCGAAGTACCGATAACAAAATTCAGCATTGATTCAGGAATATACTTGAGATGTATGAGGATACTTTCAACATAACAGACCCATCATTGAATACAATACCCAATTTATTATGCACAAATCCAAGCATATCACTCAGCTGGTAAGGCCCTCAAGATATCTAACCAAGAAAACTAACCATTAAATCTGCTAACTCTGCCGAGAGATTAGCATGACTTTCCTTATACCACATAACCTACTGGCTGTGTGTGGTTACCCAAGTGTCACGTTTTGAGCTGTGAAACACCAGGATCCTATTTGACTTCCTGTTTCTCCAAAAAATGAGCTGCTCTATAAACACTATTTATTTTATTTACTTAGCATTTGTTTACCAGGAAAGTCCGACTGGAACAGAGCCCATTTTAAGCAGAGACCCATGGAAAAAAGCTCCACAATTACTTTCAGAGATACAGACATAATACAGTTAGAAACATACAAGAAAAATTTGCTTTGGCCACATTTAGTGAAATACAACCTACATATACCTGACATTTGGCACAAAAGAGTAACAAACAGAAGGTTAAACATTAATACATAACATATATGGTTTCAGTCATAAATTGATGTGTTCATTAGATTGCATATAGACACCAGTAATGTCTATTGTTTGATAGTGGACTTATTTTGTAAGTGACTGTGCAGACTGCAGATAGAAAGGACAGGATATAAGAATAAACTCAGTGATCTAAATCTACACCAACAAATAAACAAGCCATATGGGAAGTTTGGCTTCCTAATTCAATATATTCCCAGCCAATGGAATAAGTTACTACTAGAGGTCAAACACAGCATCATTTAGCTACCTTTAAGGCTAGTTTTGATGATGGGATGGGTGAACACAACTTTACACTAGGGTTTTTATACATAACCCATGTTAGGTTTATGAAGTGAATATTGTTAAGTGTTTGAGAAGGGCAGCAAGACATTTTAAGTGTATCTACTTTATATGGTTAGGCATCTTATAGACCCAATAATTGCTTTTGTAGGAATGTTCCTATGTGTCTATGTTCTTAAAGGGTGTTACCACCTGTGCATTTTGCAGTATCAAACTAAAAGCAAACTAGGATCCATGCTTCGGTCATAACCATCACTTTCCAGAATCTCTTGTATGAAATCGTGCATCATCAACAGCATGTGTAATATGTTACAGACTGGAAGGACCCGTGTGTACATGTGAAAGTGCTCAGCAGATGAATTCAGAAGTACAGAGAAATATCATTGGCTAATGGTATGAATCCTGACCCAGAAAACATAAATTTGTATGGATAATCTTCTTTCTAATTTAGGCAAATGCTTTAGTTCAATGTTGAGTACTTGATATAACTTGTATCTCATGAATCCAGAAGTCATAGATTAGCAATATATTACTGATAAACATACAGGCATTAAAAAGTTAGGAAGAAACTCTTCCTTGATGTCTTTGAAAAGTTATAAACAAATAATGCAGCCATCAGAATATGTGGCTGAAACACTTAGGATTTTTCAATGAGATTCATTTATTGATTACAGAAGGCTCCATTCAAACCATGATAAAGTCATTGCATATTCAAACGAATAACAATAAGGAGAATGTGCAGCTTCTGTGACTGTATGATACAAGTGAGTGTGACAGGCTTTAGTAGAGTAAGCCACTGAGCTACCCAGATGGGAATAAGTTAATTAGGTGAAAGCAGTATTTGTCACAACGCTGAATAAAAATGAGTTCAGATGAGTATAATGCAAAGCATATAGAATGCGCTGCATTTTTTATTTGCAAGTCTCCAAGATGAGTGCATCATAGCTTACCAAATTTTTAGTTTAAACTGTTTCAGCATGGAAAGTAAAATTAAATGACTGTGTCCAAAGCCTGAGATAAGCTTTCTAAATCTCATTAAACAGAGGTTTGAAAATTCAAGGAAATATATGTAAAACAAATTGGCAACACTTTTTAGCAGAAAATAGAAAACTTTCTTGGAAAAGTAGATGTCCCAGTAAAATGCTTATTCTTTCCGATGCAAGGCAGAAGCTATTAGTCAAAGAAAGAAAGGAGAAAATGATTTTCAGAAGCATTTATGCTGTAAATAGATGCATATTGTATATAAAAATGGCACAAAACATACACTGTCCCTTACTGAAAATATTGCAAGGAATTAAAAAAATCTGAATAACCTGGGAATTGACATTTAAATTAAAATGTGCATGCATTTATACAGTGGATTATTGAATGTAACAACAGTAAGGCGAAGAGAACATGTAATATGCCTGCCTGCATTACTCAGAGCATATGGTTGCCGCCTAAGCTATAGTGCAATACTGAGATAAGAGCATTGTATGATGTAGGAATTGCTATACTATTCAGCCAGTGAATTGCAGGGCATATAGTGCTGTCAGAATGAGGTGTATGTGTGTGGGCGCGCACGCGCATGTGTGTGTGTGTGTGTGTGTGTGTGTGTGTGTGTGTGTGTGTGTGTGTGTGTGTGTGTGTGTGTGTGTGTGTGTGTGTGTGTGTGTGCGCGCTTGCGTACTCGCAAAAGTTAAATGGCACAATTTGTTCCTTATTTCATAAGTAATGTATTAAGGCATGAGCTGTTAAAGAAAGGAGTGTACCCCATTAGCTGAGTGTTCATATTAATGAAGAACTGCAGCATGGCAGATAGAAGTTTCTTTCTACCTACGTGCAGTATTAGTGGAGAACATTTGCAGTGTAACTGCTTACTCATGGTTCCCTTTTTGATAACTGTTTTGCCAAGTCAGTTACGCAGTCAGAACAATGTGGAAGCATTGCCATTTTCATTTTTCCAGTTCTCCTGTATCAAGATTACTCCCCTGACTACACTACTTATGCATTCATTCCCACTGTGTGAGAGCCCATAGCTTATTCATACCATGCAGACAAGGGTTGTGTGTGCCAGGAGCTGTATCATTGTTATGAGGAGGATCTGGATTTTAATTTACAGTCCTTACTCCTTGATCATGATCATTAGCATCCAGGAGGTTGGCATGGAATGGGCCTAAATATGTCATGATCAACTGTCCCTGCTCCCCTTATAAACAGTAGTACCTCTGTGTGATCCCGGGCTCCCACCAGGGATTCTACCATGCAAAGTGTGCACATGAACACAAATCCCTCTGTTCTACCCCACTCCTCAAAAAGGGGCAAGCAGGTATAAGCATTATTATTCATCTCCTCCTCCTCCTCCCTCTAGGTGGACATCATACTTAGAAGCTGACTAGGGTGGGCTATGAGAGGGTCAGATCAAGAACATGTACTGACTGCCTGGACATATAGTGGATACACCTTGTCATTTCTCCTGCCCCCAGCACAGAGTAAATGTTTCCAAATCCTAGACTCTGGCAGGGTTCACAAACTGAG